>NC_081438.1:17283581-17371608 GCF_949786415.1 Peromyscus eremicus | reverse complement strand
GGGGTGAGGGGTGGGATTGGAGTGAGGGGTGAGTGTGGGGTGAGGGGTTGGTGCGGGGTGAGGGGTGTGGGGTGCGGGGTGAGGGGTGTGGGGTGAGGGGTGGGAGTGGGGTGCGGGATGGGAGTGGGGTGCGGGGTGGGAGTGCGGTGATGGGTTTGAGTGGGGTGATGGGTGGGAGTGGGGTGATGGGTGGGAGTGGGTTGATGGGTGTGAGTGGGGTGAGGGGTGTGAGTGGGGTGAGGGATGGGAGTGGGGTGCGGGGTGGGAGTGGGGTGAGGGATGTGAGTGGAGTGAGGTGTGGGAGTGGGGTGCGGGGTGGGTGTGGCGTGAGCGGTGGGAGTGGGGTGAGGGGTGGGAGTGGGGTGCGGGGTGGGAGTGGGGTGCAGGGTGGGAGTGGGGTGAGGGGTGGGAGTGGGGTGAGGGGTGGGAGTGGGGTGCGGGGTTGGAGTGGGGTGCGGGGTGCGAGTGGGGTGAGGTGTGGGAGTGGGGTGAGGGGTGGGAGTGGGGTGAGGTGTGGGAGTGGGGTGAGGGGTGGGAGTGGTGTGCGGGGTGGTATGGGGTGCGGGGTGCGAGTGGGGTGAGGTGTGGGAGTGGGGTGAGGGGTGGGAGTGGGGTGAGGTGTGGGAGCGGGGTGCGGGGTGGGAGTGGGGTGAGGTGTGGGAGTGGGGTGATGTGTGTGAGTGGGGTGAGGGGTGAGAGTGGGGTGAGGGGTGGGAGTGAGGTGAGGGGTGGGAGTGGGGTGAGGGGTGGGAGTGGGGTGCGGGGTGGGAGTGGGGTGAGGGGTGGGAGTGGGGTGAGGTGTGGGAGTGGGGTGAGGTGTGGGATGTGGTGATGAGTGGGAGTGGGGTGCGGGGTGGGAGTGGGGTGTGGGGTGGGAGTGGGGTGAGGTGTGGGAGTGGGGTGATGTGTGTGAGTGGGGTGAGGGGTTAGAGTGGGGTGATGGGTGGGAGTGGGTGCGGGGTGGGAGTGGGGTGAGCGGTGGGAGTGGGGTGCGGGGTGGGAGTGGGGTGCGGGGTGGGAGTGGGGTGCGGGGTGGGAGTGGGGTCAGGGGTGAGTGTGGGGTGAGGGGTGGGAGTGGGGTGCGGGGTGGGTGTTGGCTGAGGGGTGGGAGTGGGGTTTGGGGTGTGAGTGGGGTGAGGGGTGGGAGTGGGGTGAGGGGTGGGAGTGGGGTGAGGGGTGGGAGTGGGGTTTGGGGTATGAGTGGTGTGACGGGTGGGTGTGGGTTAAGGGGTGGGTGTGGGGTTTGCGGTGTGAGTGGGGTGAGGGGTGGGTGTGGGGTGAGGGGTGGGTGTGGGGTGAGGTGTTGGAGTGGGGTGAGGGGTGGGTGTGGGGTGCGGGGTGGGAGTGGTGTGCGGGGTGGGAGTGGGGTGTGGGGTGAGGTGTGGGAGTGGGATGAGGGGTGTGAGTGGGGTTTGGGGTGTGAGTGGGGTGAGGGGTGGGTGTTGGGTAAGGGGTGGGTGTGGGGTGAGGGGTGGGTGTGGGGTGAGGGGTGGATGTGGGGTGAGGGGTGGGAGTGGGGTGAGGTGTGGGAGTGGGGTGAGGGGTGGGAGTGGGGTGAGGGGTGGGTGTGGGGTGAGGGGTGGGTGTGGGGTGAGGGGTGGGTGTGGGGTGAGGTGTGGGAGTGGGGTGAGGGGTGTTAGTGGGGTTTGGGGTGTGAGTGGGGTGAGGGGTGGGTGTGGGGTGAGGGGTGGGTGTGGTGTGAGGGGTGGGTGTGGGGTGAGGGGTGGGAGTGGGGTGAGGGGTGTGAGTGCGGTTTGGGGTGTGAGTGGGGTGAGGGGTGGTTGTGGGTTGAGGGGTGGGAGCGGGGTGAGGGGTGTGGGGTGAGGGGTGGGAGTGGGGTGCGTGGTGGGAGTGGGGTGCGGGGTGGGAGTGGGGTGAGGGGTGTGAGTGCGGTTTGGGGTGTGAGTGGGGTGAGGGGTGGGAGTGGGGTTTGGGGTGTGAGTGGGGTGAGGGGTGGGAGTGGGGTGAGGTGTGGGAGTGGGGTGAGGGGTAGGTGTGGGGTGAGGGGTGGGAGTGGGGTGCGGGGTGGGAGTGGGGTGATTGGTGGGAGTGGGGTGATGTATGGGCGTGGGGTGAGGGGTGGGAGTGGGGTGATGTGTGTGAGTGGGGTGAGGGGTGTGAGTGGGGTGAGGGTTGGGAGTGGGGTGCGGGGTGGGTGTGGCGTGAGCGGTGGGAGAGGGGTGAGGGATGGGAGTGGGGTGAGGGGTGGGAGTGGGGTGAAGGGTGGGAGTGGGGTGCGGGGTGGGAGTGGAGTGCGGGGTGGGAGTGGGGTGAGGGGTGGGAGTGGGGTGCGGGGTGGGAGTGGGGTGAGGTGTGGGAGTGGGGTGCGGGGTGGGAGTGGGGTGCGGGGTGGGAGTGGGGTGAGGGGTGGGAGTGGGGTGCGGAATGTGAGTGGGGTGAGGGGTGGGAGTGGGTTGAGGTGTGGGAGTGGGGTGATGTGTGGGAGTGGGGTGAGGGGTGAGAGTGGGGTGAGGGGTGGGAGTGGGGTGCGGGGTGGGAGTGGGGTGCGGGGTGGGAGTGGGGTGAGGGGTGGGAGTGGGGTGAGGTGTGGGAGTGGGGTGAGGGGTGGGACTGTGGTGATGAGTGGGAGTGGGGTGCGGGGTGGCAGTCCGGTGTGGGGTGGGAGTGGGGTGAGGTGTGGGAGTGGGGTGATGTGTGTGAGTGGGGTGAGGGGTGAGAGTGGGGTGAGGGGTGGGAGTGGGGTGCGGGGTGGGAGTGGGGTGAGGGGTGAGTGTGGGGTCAGGGGTGGGAGTGGGGTGCGGGGTGGGAGTGGGGTGAGGGGTGGGAGTGCGGTGAGGGGTGAGTGTGGGGTGAGGGGTGGGAGTGGGGTGCGGGGTGGGAGTGGGGTGAGGGGTGGGAGTGCGGTGAGGGGTGAGTGTGGGGTGAGGGGTGGGAGTGGGGTGTGGGGTGGGAGTGGGGTGCGGGGTGGGAGTGGGGTGAGGGGTGGGAGTGGGGTGAGGGGTGGTAGTGGGGTGCGGTGTGGGAGTGGGGTGAGGGGTGGGAGTGCGGTGAGGGGTGAGTGTGGGGTGAGGGGTGGGAATGGGGTGCGGGGTGAGTGTGGGGTGAGGGGTGGGAGTGGGGTGAGGGGTGGGTGTGGGGTGAGGGGTGGGAGTGGGGTGAGGGATGTGAGTGGGGTGAGGGGTGGGAGGGGGGTGCGGGGTGGGTGTGGGGTGAGGGGTGGGTGTGGGGTGAGGGGTGGGAGGGGGGTGCGGCGCGGGTGTGGGGTGAGGGGTGGGAGTGGGGTGAGAGGTGGTAGTGGGGTGAGGGGTGGGTGTGGGGTGAGGTGTAAGAGTGGGGTGAGGCGTGGGAGTGGGGTGTGGGGTGTGAGTGGGGTGATGGGTGGGTGTGGGGTGAGGGGTGGGAGTGGGGTGAGGGGTTGGAGTGGGGTGAGGATTGGGAGTGGGGTGAGGGGTGGGAGTGGAGTGCGGAGTGGGTGTGGGGTGAGGGGTGGGTGTGGGGTGAAGTGTGGGAGTGGGGTGAGGGGTGGGAGTGGTGTGAGGGGTGGGAGTGGGGTGAGGGGTGGGAGTGGCGTGAGGGGTTGGAGTGGGGTGAGGGGTGGGAGTGGGGTGATGTGTGGGAGTGGGGTGATGTGTGTGAGTGGGGTGAGGGGTGGGAGTGGGGTGAGGGGTGGGAGTGGGGTGATGTGTGGGTGTGGGGTGAGGGGTGGGAGTGGGGTGAGGGGTGGGAGTGGGGTGATGTGTGGGTGTGGGGTGAGGGGTGGGAGTGGGGTGAGGGGTGGGTGTGGGGTGCGGGGTGGGAGTGGGGTTTGGGGTGGGAGTGGGTGTGGGGTGGGAGTGGGTTGATGGGTGGGAGTGGGGTGATGTGTGTGAGTGGGGTGAGGGGTGTGAGTGGGGTGAGGGGTGGGAGTGGGGTGCGGGGTGGGTGTGGCGTGAGCGGTGGGAGAGGGGTGAGGGGTGGGTGTGGGGTTAGGGGTGGGAGTGGGGTGAGGGGTGGGAGTGGGGTGAGTTGTGGGAGTGGGGTGCGGGGTGGGAGTGGGGTGAGGGGTGGGAGTGGGGTGCGGGATGGGAGTGGGGTGAGGGGTGGGAGTGGGGTGAGGGGTGGGAGTGGGGTGATGTGTGGGAGTGGGGTGAGGGGTGAGAGTGGGGTGCGGGGTGGGAGTGGGGTGCGGGGTGGGAGTGGGGTTTGGGGTGTGAGTGGGGTGAGGGGTGGGTGTGGGGTGAGGTGTGGGAGTGGGGTGAGGGGTGGGTGTGGGGTGCGGGGTGGGAATGGGGTGAGGGGTGGGAGTGAGGTGCGGGGTGGGTGTGGGGTGAGGTGTGGGAGTGGGGTGAGGGGTAGGAGTGAGGTGAGGGGTGGGAGTGGGGTGAGGGGTGGGAGTGGGGTGAGGGATGGGAGTGGCGTGAGGGGTTGGAGTGGGGTGAGGGGTGGGAGTGGGGTGATGTGTGTGAGTGGGGTGATGTGTGGGAGTGGGGTGATGTGTGTGAGTGGGGTGAGGGGTGGGAGTGGGGTGAGGGGTGGGAGTGGGGTGATGTGTGGGAGTGTGGTGAGGGGTGGGAGTGGGGTGAGGGGTGGGTGCGGGGTGAGGTGTGGGTGTGGGGTGAGGGGTGTGGGGTGAGGGGTGGGAGTGGGGTGAGGGGTGGGAGTGGGGTGAGGGGTGGGAGTGGGGTGAGGGATGTGAGTGGGGTGAGAGGTGGGTGTGGGGTGAGGGGTGGGTGTGGGGTGAGGGGTGGGAGTGGGGTGAGGGGTGGGTGTGGGGTGAGGGGTTGGTGCGGGGTGAGGGGTGTGGGGTGCGGGGTGAGGGGTGTGGGGTGAGGGGTGGGAGTGGGGTGATGGGTGGGAGTGGGGTGATGGGTGGGAGTGGGGTGATGGGTGGGAGTGGGTTGATGGGTGTGAGTGGGGTGAGGCGTGTGAGTGGGTTGAGGGGTGTGAGTGGGGTGAGGGGTGGGAGTGGGGTGATGTGTGGGAGTGTGGTGAGGGGTGGGAGTGGGGTGAGGGGTGGGTGCGGGGTGAGGGGTGGGTGCGGGGTGAGGGGTGTAGGGTGAGGGGTGGGAGTGGGGTGAGGGGTGGGAGTGGGGTGAGGGATGTGAGTGGGGTGAGAGGTGGGTGTGGGGTGAGGGGTGGGTGTGGGGTGAGGGGTGGGAGTGGGGTGAGGGGTGGGATTGGAGTGAGGGGTGAGTGTGGGGTGAGGGGTTGGTGCGGGGTGAGGGGTGTGGGGTGCGGGGTGAGGGGTGTGGGGTGAGGGGTGGGAGTGGGGTGCGGGATGGGAGTGGGGTGCGGGGTGGGAGTGGGGTGATGGGTGGGAGTGGGGTGATGGGTGGGAGTGGGTTGATGGGTGTGAGTGGGGTGAGGGGTGTGAGTGGGGTGAGGGGTGGGAGTGGGGTGCGGGGTGGGAGTGGGGTGAGGGATGTGAGTAGAGTGAGGTGTGGGAGTGGGGTGCGGGGTGGGTGTGGCGTGAGCGGTGGGAGTGGGGTTCGGGGTGGGAGTGGGGTGCGGGGTGGGAGTGGGGTGCAGGGTGGGAGTGGGGTGAGGGGTGGGAGTGGGGTGAGGGGTGGGAGTGGGGTGAGGTGTGGGAGTGGGGTGCGGGGTGCGAGTGGGGTGAGGTGTGGGAGTGGGGTGAGGGGTGGGAGTGGGGTGAGGTGTGGGAGTGGGGTTTGGGGTGGGAGTGGTGTGCGGGGTGGAATGGGGTGCGGGGTGCGAGTGGGGTGAGGTGTGGGAGTGGGGTGAGGGGTGGGAGTGGGGTGAGGTGTGGGAGTGGGGTGCGGGGTGGGAGTGGGGTGAGGTGTGGGAGTGGGGTGATGTGTGTGAGTGGGGTGAGGGGTGAGAGTGGGGTGAGGCGTGGGAGTGTGGTGAGGGGTGGGAGTGGGGTGAGGGGTGGGAGTGGGGTGCGGGGTGGGAGTGGGGTGAGGGGTGGGAGTGGGGTGAGGTGTGGGAGTGGGGTGAGGTGTGGGACTGTGGTGATGAGTGGGAGTGGGGTGCGGGGTGGGAGTGGGGTGTGGGGTGGGAGTGGGGTGAGGTGTGGGAGTGGGGTGATGTGTGAGAGTGGGGTGAGGGGTTAGAGTGGGGTGATGGGTGGGAGTGGGGTGCGGGGTGGGAGTGGGGTGAGCGGTGGGAGTGGGGTGCGGGGTGGGAGTGGGGTGCGGGGTGGGAGTGGGGTCAGGGGTGGGAGTGGGGTCAGGGGTGAGTGTGGGGTGAGGGGTGGGAGTGGGGTGCGGGGTGAGTGTGGGGTGAGGGGTGGGAGTGGGGTGCGGGGTGGGAGTGGGGTGAGGCGTGGGAGTGGGGTGAGGTGTGGGAGTGGGGTGCGGGGTGGGAGTGGGGTGAGGGGTGAGTGTGGGGTGAGGGGTGGGTGTGGGGTGAGGGGTGGGTGTGGGGTGAAGGGTGGGTGTGGGGTGAGGTGTGGGAGTGGGGTGAGGGGTGGGTGTGGGGTGCGGTGTGGGAGTGGGGTGAGGGGTGGGAGTGGGGTGAGGGGTATGTGTCGGTGAGGGGTGGGAGTGGGGTGCGGGATGGGAGTGGGGTGCGGGGTGGGAGTGGGGTTTGGGGTGTGAGTGGGGTGAGGGGTGGGATTGGGGTCAGGGGTGGGTGTTGGGTGAGGGGTGGGAGTGGGGTTTGGGGTGTGAGTGGGGTGAGGGGTGGGAGTGGGGTGAGGGGTGGGAGTGGGGTGAGGGGTGGGAGTGGGGTTTGGGGTATGAGTGGTGTGACGGGTGGGTGTGGGTTAAGGGGTGGGTGTGGGGTTTGCGGTGTGAGTGGGGTGAGGGGTGGGTGTGGGGTGAGGGGTGGGTGTGGGGTGAGGTGTGGGAGTGGGGTGAGGGGTGGGTGTGGGGTGCGGGGTGGGAGTGGTGTGCGGGGTGGGAGTGGGGTGTGGGGTGAGGTGTGGGAGTGGGATGAGGGGTGTGAGTGGGGTTTGGGGTGTGAGTGGGGTGAGGGGTGGGTGTTGGGTAAGGGGTGGGTGTGGGGTGAGGGGTGGGTGTGGGGTGAGTGGTGGATGTGGGGTGAGGGGTGGGAGTGGGGTGAGGTGTGGGAGTGGGGTGAGGGGTGGGAGTGGGGTGAGGGGTGTGAGTGGGGTTTGGGGTGTGAGTGGGTTGAGGGGTGGGTGTGGGGTGAGGGGTGGGAGTGGGGTGAGGTGTGGGAGTGGGGTGAGGGGTGGGTGTGGGGTGCGGGGTGGGTGTGGGGTGAGGGGTGGGAGGGGTGTGAGGGGTGTGAGTGGGGTTTGGGGTGTGAGTGGGTTGAGGTGTATGAGTGGGGTGAGGGGTGTGAGTGGGGTTGGGGCGTGAGTGGGTTGAGGGGTGGGAGTGGGGTGAGGGGTGGGAGTGGGGTGAGGGGTGTGTTGGGGTTTGGGGTGTGAGTGGGGTGAGGGGTGTGAGTGGGGTGAGGGGTGGGAGTGGGGTGAGGGGTGTGAGTGGGGTGAGGGGTGTGAGTGGGGTGAGGGGTGGGAGTGGGCTGAGGGGTGTGTGTGGGGTGAGGGGTGTGAGTAGGGTGCGTGGTGTGAATGGGGTGCGGTGTGTGAATGGGGTGAGGGGTGTGAGTGGGGTTTGGGTTGTGAGTGGGGTGAGGGGTGTGAGTGGGTTGAGGGGTGTGAGTGGGGTGAGGGGTGTGAGTGGGGTGAGGGGTGTGAGTGGGGTTTGGTGTGTGATTGGGTTGAGGGGTGGGAGTGGCGTGAGGGGTGGGAGTGGGGTGAGGGGTGGGAGTGGGGTGAGGGGTGTGAATGGGGTGCGGTGTGTGAATGGGGTGAGGGGTGTGAGTGGGGTTTGGGGTGTGAATGGGGTGAGGGGTGTGAGTGGGGTGAGGGGTGTGAGTGGGGTGAGGGGTGTGAGTGGGGTGAAGGGTGGGAGTGGGGTGAGGGGTGTGAGTGGGGTGAGGGGTGTGAGTGGGGTGAGGGGTGTGAGTGGGGTGCGGTGTGTGAGTGGGGTGAGGGGTGGGAGTGGGGTGAGGGGTGGGAGTGGGGTGAGGGGTGGGAGTGGGGTGAGGTGTGGGAGTGGGGTGAGAATGCGGTGGGAGTGGGGTATGAGTGGGAGTGGGGTGGGAGTGTGGTGAGGGAGGAGATTGTGGTGGGAGTGGGGTAGTGGGTTGATGGGTAGGAGTGCGGTATGAGGGGTGTGAGTTGAGTGTGAATGGAGTGTGAGTGGGGTGTGAATGTGATGAGAAGTAGTGGGATTGGCATCAGAATGGGGTGGGAATTGGGTGGTAGTGGGGCTGGAGTGGGGTGGGGGGTGGGAATGGAGTGAAATTGGGGTTGGAGTGTAGTGAGGGGTGAAAGTGTGGTGGGAGTGGGGTGGGAGATGGGTGAAAGTGGGGTAAGGAGGAGTGAGAGTGGGGTGAGGGGTGGGATTTGGATGGGAGTGGGTTGGGAGTGGAGTGTGAATGGGGTGGGAATTTGTTTGGGAATGGGGTGTGATTGGGGTTGGAGTGCGGTAAGGGGTGGTAGTGGGGTGGGAGTATGGTGTGAATGGGGTGGGGATTGGGGTGTGAATAAGGTGTGAGCAGGGTGGGGGTGGGATTGGAGTCAGAATGGGGTGGGAGTTGGTTGGGAGGGGAGTGGGAGTGGGGTAAGGGGGGAGTTTGGTGAGAGTGGGGTGGGAATGTGGTGGGATTTGAGCGGGAGTGGACTGACATGTGGGAGTGGATTGAGGGGTGGGCGTGGTCTGGGGCGGCCCATGCTGTCAGTCATCTTTCCCTGACAGCGTCTCCATCACGCCGGCTCTGGTGTTGGAGGCCGCAGTGCGAGCCAAGCCCCTCCCCCTGTCACTGAACTGCACTCCTCCCCCTGGACTCCTCCCTCGCTGCCACCCGGACCCTCCTGGGCCCCCTCCCCGCACCTGCTTGGGCGCGCGCAGCAGCTCGTCCGCCATGACCAGGGCCGCGGTGGCCTTGTCGTTCTCGGAGCTGGGGTGCAGCGTGACCGACAGCCCGGCCACCACCTGGACAGCCAAGTCTGTCACCGACACCTTGTCCTCCAGCACCGTCACGGTCTTCTCCGCCAGGATGGAGTCGGACAACGGGGACAACACCTGTGGGGACAGTGGCACGCAGCAGAGCGTCACCCCATCGCCGGGAGGAAGAGGAACCCTCCTCCATTCCCTGCCGCACCCCAGACAACCCAGAGATCCTGAACACACGACATCAGGGGCCCTGGGCTGCTGCTCTTCCCTGAAAGTTCAATCTGTTGGAAAATGGAAATAAACACAGCACCCGCTCCCTTTTTTTATTTATTTACTTTTTTTTTTTTTTTTTTTTTTGGTTTTTCGAGACAGGGTTTCTCTGTGTTGTTTTGATGCCTGTCCTGCATCTCACTCTGTAGACCAGGCTGGCCTCGAACTCACAGAGATCCTCCTGGCTCTGCCTCCCGAGTGCCAGGATTAAAGGCGTGCGCCACCGCTGCCTGGCCCCACACATCCTTTTGAGGGATACGATATGGAACTATAAAAAGTTCGTTGGATGCACAAGACAACGATGTCTAGAAGAAAAGATGGGAAAATCCAGGCTTCCTCTTGCATTTGCAGCAGCAGTACATGCAAAGGCAAGTCCCACGCAAGTAAGTATACAGAAGCCAGTCTGGAGAACTATGTGGAAGGTGGGACTGCGGGAACACGGGTGCAGCCCTTGAGGCGGGTTCCCACGGGTGAAGAAAGACTGGACTCAGAAGGGCTGGTCCGAGTCCAGCTCCTGTTCCCACGTCACGCTCTGGAGCCATCATGGAAACAACGAACTGGTCCCAGTGACCTACATCACCCCCAGGGAAACCCTAGTCCCAGGAAGAATGGTACCAGCTAAGGATGCAGAGCTCCCAGCCTCTGCTTCCTACCTGGATGGTGGTCATCCCAACTTCCCGCCCAACCAGGACCCTGCTGTCCTGCAGGGTGGCTATGTGTGGGGACTCCAGCTTCATGAAGTCAGCGACCAGGTGGGTGATGTCAAACTGCCAGTCTGGACTGAGGAGGTGGCTCAGCTGCCCCCAGGGCCCGGCGCCCTCCGACACAAACCGGGTGAGGACGCGCACTGTGGCGTGCTGGAACTGCAGGGCGCAACCCCGGCCCCTCTGCTCTTCCTCTTCCTCCTCTTCGCTGTCCCGAGTGGGCCTGTGTGGGAGGAAATGGGCTGTCTCAGACATGCGGAGAAGCAGCATAGAGGATCACAAGAGAGCAGGGATATGCCTCGACCTCAGAAGACAATACTCGAGATGGGAGCCGGGGATCCATTTCTGGGCAGGGCGGAAGCTTGAGTGCATTGGCTGGCATTTCGTAAGCTCACACGGCCCCATAAGCGCCCACTAGCCAATTTGTTTTTATTTTTTATTATTTATCTTTTGTTTTTTTCAGATAGTGTAGTTTTTTCTCTGTGTAGTTTTGGAGTCTGTCCTGGAACTCACTCTCTAGCCTAGGCTGGCCTCAAACTCACAGAGATTCGCCTGCCTCTGCTTCCCGAGTGCAGGGATTAAAGGCACGAACCACCACCGCCAGGCTTGTTTTTATTTTTTTTTAAGCATGTGTGCGTATATATGTTTGCATGTGTGCAGGTGGGCACGTGTGTGTGGATGCACGTGGGGCCAGATGACAACCTCAAGTGTCATCCTCAGACACATTTTTCTGCTTCCTTTGAGACAAGGTCTCTTATAGGTCCATAGCTCATGGATTAGCCTAGGCTGGTTGGGCATCAAAGCCCCGCCTGTCTGCCCCTCCCCCTCCCCCCCCACCCCCCCCCCCACTGAATTACAAGCTTGTGCCACCGTGCCCAGCATTTTTTAAAATGTAAGTTTAGGGATGGATCTTGGGTTCTGTTCGCACAATAAGCACTTTCCTGAATCATCATCTCCCTAGGACACCAGTTACTCTTCTTGAAGTACGATAACTCGTCCTTCAAAATGAAGGGATCCTGGGGGGGGGGGCATTGGGGAGCCACCTGATGGTGTGTGAGGGAGAAGTGCAAGTGGGATGCTGGGCTTTGGCAGCAGCCCTCACTCAGCTGAGATGTGCTCATTCAGGGAAAACCGTGACCCAAAGTCCCGTCTCTGACAACCCCGGGGTCACACAGGAGAATTGTCTGTGGCTTTCTGCAATGGGAAGCCCCTGCTCCAGGGTGAACATCAACCTACTCTCCCATGAGATGCTGTCACCATGGAGACTGAAAGTCAAGCCTCCATTTAACTTGGGGAAACTGAAGCCATCCTCAGGTGCTGGGGGCTGAGGGACTGGAGATGACGGCAGGGCTGCTGTTATGCAATCGGTACAAGCTTCCATGTACCGTGAGCACAACGTGGCTCAAGACCTGCTCCTCAGCAATGTGAAGGCCTAGCCAGGGGACCTGGGGCCGTGACCTCCAAAGAGTATGCTGTCAGGGTTAGGGAGATCTGGGCTGTAGGAATGCCAGCTTCTACTACATCCTGGGTCCTGCCCTGGTCCCTTCAGTGCGATTTGTGAATCAAGTCGGCACTGTTGTGGCTGGAGGCGTCTTCCCAGCCCTGGCTCACCTCTTGCTGGCCACGATGGGGACCCGCCAGCCCTTAACCTGGCTGAGTTCTGTGTCAGAGACCTCGATCTGCAGGGGAAGCCGTGGCACCCACACAGTGACATGCAGGGGTGCGCTCAGGTGCTGGTAGGTGAAATTCACCACGGAGTCCACCTTGCCTTTGATTTCTTTGCCATTGACAAAGACATAGTCGCAGTGGTCTGACACCTGGGAAGACACAGGGAGAGAGGAAATGGAGGTCACGTGGCCGTGCTGGCAACCAACATTCAGTTTGTTCTATTAGCTCGTGTATGTGTGCTGAATGTAGGCATACGTATGTGCGTGTGTGTAGGCACACAGAGCATGTGAGCACACACCCATAAAAGCCAAAAGTCAATGCTGGGTATCTCCAGTATCACTCTCCATGTTAACTTCCAGAGACAGAGTCTCTCATTGAACCAGGACTTATTGATTCTGCTAGGCTGGCTGGCCAACAAGCCTCTTGGCTCTCTTGTGTCTGTCCCTTCAGTGCTGGGATTACAGGCATGTGCCACCCTACCCGGTTTTTCTATGGGTGTGGGGAATCTAAACTTGGGTCCTCATTCTTTCTTGGGAAGCACTTTCCAGACTGAGCCATCTGCCCTGCCTCCTGCTGCTTCTGCTTTATTGCAAAGCACCCTCTCCCAGCGCAGAGCCTGTGACAAGGGTGTCGTGTCATTGGCGTAATGGGGAACTGAACCTAGGGAACAAGAGTGAAGAGGCAGACCAGGGTAGGCAGGAGAAGAGAGACACCAGTAGAAAGGTGCACCTGCTACTGCTGGGTGCCTCACGATAGCACTCAGAATTGTCCACCTCATGGGCAAGAGGCGTGATAGTTTCCAGCTCCCAGCTCCCAGCTCCCAGGCTGAGGTTGCCTTTGCTGGGGTAGAAAGCAGAGAACAAATTGAGATAAGGACTTTGAAGCTCCAAGTAGAACTTGAATCTGCAGAGAATGGCAGCTGAGGCTGAAACCCAGGGCCTGTGGTGGCCACCGGGAGCATGATGCAGGCTGATGTCTGCTCAGAAGGTAAGAGCTCCACTCCCCAAATGGCCTCCAAGAATGCCAAGGGGCCTGGCACCCCCCCCCCACAGTCTCTGCCCCCACTCACACAGCCCCATTGGTCATCTATGGTTCTTAGTCCTTTGTCAAGGGACACACTTCCACCCCAGTTTGCCTGGCCCGAGCATGTCAAGAGTCCCTAGGATGCTGCTCCATGCAGGACCTCTGGGATGTTTACACTTGTTCACTGTTCTCATGAGAGAGGTGGGATGTCACAGGTGACTTCCTGCCTTTGCCTGGATCCTAGCCTTTTCCCTTCCCTTCCCTTCCCTTCCCTTCCCTTCCCTTCCCTTCCCTTCCCTTCCCTTCCCTTCTCCCTGGGTTCTTATCTCTCTCTTTCCTTTGCCTTTCCTCCCCTTTCCTTCTTTTTCTGCCTTTAAAAGCGTCCTCAAGAAGGGAATGGTCTAAAGAAGAAAAAGAAAATACGCAGGGAAAACCAAGAGAGCAACCTGGCCTTTGTGTTCCGAAAGCAATGATGCATTCATGCACGCTCTACAGCCACACTCAGTTTCACATCTACAATGAAGCTCAGTGAAGTGAGGAGGCAGCAGACACCTATCCTCTCAGGCAGGCATGGTGAGTGCTAAGGTCAGTGGCTTTGTGCATATGACTGATAATGGACGTCTCTGGGCACCACAATAAGATTAGACCAGCTGTCCCCTCCCCCAGTGCCCAGGTAATAGTTACATTGCCGGGAAATCAGACCAGGGTTCTATCTGTGCCATTCTAACAAAGTGAAAATAGAAATCAAGTTGAGTTACAGAGAGGCAAACTTCACTCGTCTTACACGGCCAAGCTTATGGGATACAATTTAAATTGGCCCCATGTGTTTGTGTCAACATTCAAACTCTTATATTTTTGATGAAAAAAAAGTGCATTATGCTCATTTTCCATCATTTGGTCCTTTCAGCAGCTGCTCCTGAGGTGAGGGCATGATTAGGGAGATAAATGGACATGTGGATAGATAGAGGGGTGGATGAATAGATGGGTCAATAGATGGATGGATAAGTGGATAAAAGAGGATGGATGGGTGGGTGGGTGAATGAATGGATGGGTGGGAGAGTAGATGGAAGGATGGATAGGTGTGTGGGTATATTGATGGACAAATGGGATGATGGATGGATGGATGGATGGATGGATGGATGGATGGATAAGCGTAGGGATAGATGGAAGGAAGGATAGATGGGAGGGTGGATGGATGAATAGATACCTGGTTAGATAGATAGGTGGATTGATACATGGATTGAAAGATGGATGGGTATTTGACTAGGTGGATGGATGGGAGGATAGATGGGTAGATGGTTAGGTGGATGGGTAGATGGAAGGATAGATGGATGGGTGGGTGGATGTACAGGTGGAATGATGGGTAAACAGAGGAGTGATTATATGTATGTAAGGATTAACAGCCTGGGGGTTGGACAAATAACTTGAAGTGTGGAGATGGAAATGTATGTGGATGGATAGATGGAAGGGTAGGGATATAGAAAAAGACAGAATGAAGATGAGATGATGGATAGATAAATGGATAGAATAATAAAAATAACTGGACAGGTGGATGGAAGGATGAATAGATGGATAGGTAGACAGTTAGGTACGTAGATGGTTGGAAGGACAAACATCCTCCCTTTATGGGTACACCTGCTTCAAGACAGCCAAAACAATTGAGGAGAGAGAGCGAGACCCTAAGCTGTGATGGAAGCAACCATGGTAGATACGTAAGATTTAATCTGAAAATTTCCAGCAAATTCTTAACTTTTCTAGGTCCACCGACTCCAATGAGAATCTACTTAGAGATGATTTGTACTTAGAGGCAAACTGCACACGTGCAGTTCAGCAACCATTTCTGAGCTAAGGATGTCATCCACGTGGCACCGCAACTAAGCTCTGACTTTTTGAGCTTTTGCATTTGCATATCCGTCTCCTACTAGACAGCGTCCTCTGGAAAGAGCAGAGTCCCATCTGGGTATCTGGACCTGACCAAATAACACCCTGTCCTGAGCAATAGCTGTTGTGACCAGTCACCCTGCTCTTGCTGCAGAAGGACCACGTATGGCTACTCTGGGCCCCACTTTCCTCTCTTCTGTTTGCAGGGCAGATGGTGAGGGCCGGGCAGAGAGAATTCTCTCCATCTGCTGGGGACTGGCATGGAGCAGCTGGGAGGGGCCACAGGAAGGGGTCTTTTTACTCACCGGTCAAGAGCGGTTTAAAAACAGTTTCCACACTGTGTGAGAATGGGAAGCGATTTCAGCCATTGTCCCAGACTTATCATTAGCATGTAAATGCTGTCCCGGATCGGGGAACATATTAGCATAATAGCCAAGCATAGAGTCTATCACTAATCACATCTTTAATCAATGTTGTAATTTACAGACCATTGACTTTCTCATTTATTACCTTTCTGCGCTCGGGTGGGTGGGAACCTTGCCTCTCCAGAATATATAAATGATTAGGAGGAACACCAGAGGTACAAAGGGGCGACACATGATAGAGCCATCGTCCCTGCTGTTCCTGATGGTGTCACCAATGTCTGGGGAAGTCTCCAGATGAATTAATCATGTCCTAAGTGGCTGGCAGTGGGGACCAGGGTACCACGCAAAATGAACAGGTTCTCTTACAAAAAGAAACTGATCCCTGCAGGAATGTTTCCAGCCCATTGGCTGTGTTTCTCGGAATCTTTTCATCTCTGTCAGTGGGCTATGCACGTGAACTGAATGCTCGGTGGGCAACTGGACCAGCGTTAGGGCATCTGTCCGTGGAAGACTTGGAGGGAAAGGCTAGGTTGTGGAGTACATAGCCAATTGTCTTATTTTGATGTCCCTCAGGGGTTGGTATCTTCAGAGGATACTACCTGCCTTCTGGGGGAGACCCTGGGAGTCAGTTTCCATGGAGAAAGCATAGGTCCCCACTGCCAACCACTGATGTTTAGGGAACTCTCATCTAGCCAGGAGGGACTTCGAGGGTTTGTGGACACACAGCCTGTGGTATCCACCCCAGCTTCTGACTTTTGAGGACTGTGGTGGGGTCATGCTGGCATATCTCACAGAGTCTTGTGCGAAGCTAGCCTGGGGCCACTCTGAGAAGCACTCCTTCCAATGATACAGCTACGCGTCTTCTATCCCTATTGGGAATGTCATTGTTAAAGATACTAATTACAACGCTTTAAATGCCACTGCCAATAACAGCCTATCTTTGAACATCCCACTGTTTTCTTCCATGTCTCTGCTGGAGGCAAGCTTGCAAACCTTAGCCCTGTTCAGCCTCCCTGTCAAAATAAGATTACATAACACACATTTCTAATGCAGCAAATTCAATAATCAGACGCCTGGCCTCAATCCTTTCTATTTCGGTGGCTTACCACTGTGTATGGGTGGCATTCAGGCACAGGGAAATCAAAATTGCCTTCTGGATATCCCTGAACTCAGGAGCCAGCTCTGTCCATACAGAATGCCAACGGCTCCCGTGCAACCAGATCTCATTTCCCACTTGCGATACACACCCCCACCACTGTTGCAGAAACCTCACGGGAGCTTGGCACACCAACAGCATCCTATTTTGCAGATGAGAACCCCCGAGGCCTGCTGAGGAGGGCAGCTTGCCCACAGCAGAGAGGATGAATTCCATTTATAGCCGTAAGTTCAGAGCTCACCCAGACCGCTCCAGCCCTGCACGCTAACAGACTCTAACATGAGACTGTGGCCTTGCCCCAGCTGGCCTTTCCCGCCACCATGGCTCTCTGTGTCATTTCCATGGTTGAGGTGGCAGAGAAAGGCAGACACAGAGAGAAGCCGCTGACTGGCAAGTGTGGCGTGGACTTCAGCCAGGCCAGCAGCATGCCGGAACCCTTCCTGAGGCTGCTCTGGCCCTTGTCCATTTGGTCCACCCCAGGCCAGTCTGCTTGGACAGGCTGCGCCTTTCTGAGCTCAGGCAGGGGACAGATGGTCAGGAAAAGACAGTGTGAGCTGAAGGAAGGAATTCAGTGAAGATATGGGCAGGACTGGAGGAGACTAGTGGGAGGAGATGATGTCTGCCAGAGCTACAGTGTGCTGGGAGGTTAGTGAGTTTTAAAGCATGCTCAGAATCCACTTCATTCCAGAACATGGTTATGGCCGTTGAACATGGGGTCTTTGCATATGCCATTCGTTAAGGAAGAGACCACTGTGGCTTAAACATGACCTAGATCTTCAAGTTGTACCCCAGGACAACCATTAATTTTTTTTTTAGAGTCCTAGACCCCTTCTAAACTCTGTAAAAAGCCCTCAACTGATGGGCAGACTCATTGCCACAGCCCTGTTAACCATTTCCACTGCTGCTTCTAAGTTCTCTTTTTCTTCTCTGTCCCAGCTGCTAGCCCCTTCTGGAAATCATGGTGGTCATGATTAGCGGGAACACTGCAGCTGTCAGATACTGTGGGAGGGGCCAGGGTTGCATGTCAATCCTCTGCAGGGCTCAGTGACGGCCCCTCACACCAAAGGATGGGTGTACCCTAAATGTCAACTGTACCGACACTGAGAAACTGAGTTGGAATTAGGTACCTAAGCTTTCAAGTCAAGCACTTTATTAACCCATCTATCTCTACTGCCCCCCCCCCCACAGCTATCTCTTTTAACTCTGGAGGCTTGTCTATGCCACATGGGTCTTGGGAACTCTATGGATGAGACATGGATACTGAGACTTGGAGTGGCTGGATTCCCTGCAGTCACTCAGAAGGTAAGTGACAGAGAAAAGGTGTGGGCAGGGTCTCTGTCTAACTCCAGCTTCCACACTAAGTCACCACATTGGGCACTTTCAGGCTATGCATAACACCCCACAGAACACGGGTGTCTGCCCAACTCTGGGCATCCGCCTTAACCTCAGCACTGCTGACTAGAGTTGTCAGATGTGTCTTGGAGGATGTTGAGGAACATCCTCGGCATCCCTAGATGTCAGTGGTCCCCAATCCTACGTATAACAACCCAACTGTCTCAGCTGGGGAGAAATGATATCTGGTAGAGCCACAGATCCAGGGCCACCGAGCAGTAGTGATGCTTTATCCCTGAAGCTTTGTCAAGACTCACAACGGTACCAGGAGGGAAGAGCATCATCCCCAAGATACAGAGGAAACAAAGGGGGTGGGGGACAGTGAAATGGCTCAGTAGGGAAAGGTGTTTGCCACAGAAGCCTGGCTGATGATTTCAATCCCTGGCACCCACATAAAGGTAGAGGGGAGGGCTGGAGAGATGGCTCAGAGGTTAAGAGAACTGACTGCTCTTCCAGAGGTCCTGAGTTCAATTCCCAGCAACCACATAGTGGCTCACAACCATCTGTAATGAGATCTGATGCCCTCTTCTGGTGTGCAGGCATACATGCTGTATACATAATAAATAAATAAATCTTTAAAAAAAAATAAAAAAAAAAAAAGGTAGAGGGGAGAACTGACCCATGACGCTGTTCACTGACCTCCACACACATGTCATGGCATATCAAAATAATAATTAAAAAAATATTGGAGGCTCCATAAAGAGCAGAGGAAGCTGCAGATGAGACTTAGCCACATTTTGAACCTACATGATAGGAATTCTAGAGTTGGGTGAACCCAACAGAGAAGCAGCTTCTTGTGCTTTCAAGTGAGGAGCCCAGACTCAGCAATGGTGGAGGCTGAGAGTCACCACTGGTCACCTGCTGGCCCAGGGTGCACGGCCTCCAGATTCTGGGAACTGCTTTGCTTTGCATTCTGACTTACCCTCCTCATGGAACTAGATGGTTACTTTGCTTTTTTTTTTGCACTTTGCTTTGTTTTGGTTGAGAGAGGGTTTCTTTGACTGGGCAGCCCAGGCTAGACTAGAACTCACAACGTAGTCTTTGCTGACCTTGGAGTTGTGGCAATTCTCTTGACTTATTCTTTTACGTGCTGGGATTACAGGCATGAGCCACCACTTGGCTACAAGGAGCACACATGGGTCATGGTTTTAATGTGTCCCCCACAGGCTCATGCGTCTCAACACTTGGTCGCCAGCAGGTGGCGCTGTTGTAGAAGGTTGTAGAGCCTTTAGGAGGTGGCGTCTGGCTGTAGAAAATGGGACACTGGGGGCTGGCCTTGAAAGTGTTGGACACCTCTGTTCTTACCATAGTGGACTCTATTCCCTGAAACTCTGAGCCAAGCCAACCTTTGCCCCCTTAAATTGCTTCTGATAGACATCAGGACACAGCAATGAGAAACAGAACTAATACCAATCTAGTCAGGAGGTGTGTTTTCCTCTGTGGGAGGAAGTTTGCCTCCTTCCTGCTTGGTGGGTTTTGGCCCCCCTGAAGCCAGCACAAACCGGTGAGTCCAGAAACACCCAGAGTTGTTACTAAAGCCTTTTGCTTTCCTGAGGACTTGTAGCCTGTGGAATAGTAATAAGTTCAGAAAAGTTTGGTGTCAACAGGAACCCTGGGACAAACCAAGGCTTGCTGGACAACCAAGGGACCCTTGGACAAACCAACCGGAGGGACTTGCTCCTGTGTCCTGGAGCAGGGATCTGGCTTCATTCATGTCTGGTGTTTGCAGCTCGGTCCCTGTGACCTTCTCATTGAGTTTATGCCTGGAGGTCATGACAGGCCACATTGAAAAATCCCACAAATTCCTCCTGTAATACTGAATCATCAGCCCATCACTGCTGACGCCTAGCAGTCTGTGGCCATAGGAGCATCCGGGAAAGGACATGCTAGGCAATAGACTGAGATGGCACCCTTAGGGAGCCCATCATGGGCATCCCAGAGCAGGTACAGACAGCCCTGTGCAAGCTGGTGCTTAGTGGTACATATGCCCCTGTTTAAAGGCTCGACTGTCCCATCCCGGGAGGTCTCCTTGTTCCAAGTGACCCCACCCCAGTACTGTTTAGCACCACACCTGGACAGCCCATTTCCCCCTCTAATGATATTGGTCGCCTCCGTCAGTAGCCAGGCTCTGTGAGGGCGGGACTCAAGCGTTTTATTTACCGTTCCCTCTGTCTCAGGACAGCCATCCATCTTCCCTGAATGAATTAGCCTGTGATTTATGGAGACACCAGCCGAGCACTGTCAAACTCCGTACGATTCAAGGATCAAATAAAACAACTGCAGGCACACGATCCACGCCGTGTCACCGGCTGTGAGACAGCTTTATTTCAAAGGTAGAAGGCTTCGATGCTTTGTGATGCCACGGAGACAGTGACCATACAGATGTGGCATCCATATTCTTCCTCAACCCTTGTTGTGGGTGTCTGTTGGCTAGCGTCTCACTGCCCTTTTCCAGTGCCCTGACACTTCATCTCCTGAAGGTACATCAAGGCAGATAGCAACATTCGAGGTCCTCATGGGCAGAAACTGAGGCACTGATGAAGCTACATATGGGACAGAGAGCAGACAGATCCCTCAGCCTTGGGAGCCTTCTACCCTGCCTACTGGCTTACTTTCACTTCCCAACACCTCCAGGCGGAGGGATTCACAGTGCACGGCAACCAGGAATCAGGAGAGACGACTTCAAGGAGTCGCTGTTCCTACAAAATAAACTATGGCTGAAAGCCCCTGTATACGTTACATATTTATGCGTAAGTGTGTGCATGTGTTTAAGGTCATGTACATGTGAAGGAAGCCACAAAAAGAACCTGGGATACTGTCACACGGATTATCTGGGGCCCAGAGAAATTGGCTTGAGAGTGTGTGTATATGCTGTATGTGTGTGCACGTATATGTCTGTGATTAGATTATATGGGTACATGGATCGTGTATGTGTGTACAGTCTGTGAATAGATTATTTGTGCATGCATGGATTTATGTGTGTATGTGTCTGTGAATATACTGTGTGTGAGTGCATAGATTATGTGTATACATGCATGTCTGTGAATAGATTATGTATGTGCATGTCTGTGAATAGCTTATGTGTGTGTACACGTATGTCTATGAATAGATTATATGTATGTGTACATGTGTGCATGTCTGTGAATAGCTTATGTGTGTGTGCATGTGGAAGCACATGGGTGTAGAAAGGGGACTAAGAGGGAGGAAGAGATCTAATGGGAGGAGAACAAGAGAAGATGATGAAATCTGTGTAATGGAGAAGCAGAAAGGAGGTGGGGGGATGGGAGGAGAGTGGGGGAGGGGTTGGATAAGAACAGGTATAACACCACATGAATGCCACCATACATATGAAAATATAATATATGAAAAATATATAAGGAAACCCATTACTTTTTATGCTAATTAAAATAATTCTAAAGAGTTCATGGGGGCTGGAGAGATGGCTCAGCTGTTAAGGGAACTGGCTACTCTTACAGAGGATCAGAGTTTGATTCCCATCATCCACATGAAGGCTTCCAAGCCTCCATCACTCCAGCTCCAGGGGATTCAACACCCTCTTCTAGCATCTTTAAGCACATACACACTCAAATAAACATGGTTAAAAATAAAATCACATATTAAAAAGCCCATGGTGAAAAAGAATATGAATGACCTGATGTCATTCTTACAAATGTGTGGCTATTTGTATAGAAGAAATATTGGTTTGCACGTGTTTGACTTGAGAACAGCCCCCTCCCACCCCTACATGGCCAAGTGGACAGACTGGACAGATTGAGTGACCCAGACAGGAGGCAACAGGATGTGGTAGCCACTGGCTGATTGGCAGGTATCTGTTTAGGGGACACTACCTGGAGTGCTTGGATGGGGGAACACAGATCAGTGTGTCATATCTGCTGGGCTCTCCCAAGATGCCAGAGAACTCCGAAACTTGTGGTCAGTTACTGCCCATTACACAGGTCAGAGTTCCCCAGAGCCAGGGTCCCTCCCCCAGGACACCACCAGTTACACAATCACGTGTCATGGGCCCCTATCTGTACCCATTTATGAGATAGCATTCAAGATATGGGTTTAGGAAACTATTGGAATGGTGGCTGCTTTGTACCTGACCCAGGAGCCCCATTTTGTCACACAAAGCCGTGACCGTGTGATCTGCCAGGTCACACTCGGGTGAACCATTTAGATCCAACCTCTTGTACGTGCAGCAGAATGGGCACTGGTTACATGCGTGTTCCCCGCTTCTCCCCACAGTATGCCAAGTGGTACACAGGAGTTCTGCAGAACTGGGGACCTCAGACTAGTACCCGAGTCCCAGGGATGAGGCTAGGAGATGAACCTAAGCCCCAGAAAAGAGCACAGGTCCTGCAGATATGAGCTGAGGACCCACACAGGGAAGAGCTGAGTTCTGGAGATGGCACTGACTTCAGGGACTCCTACGCTAAGGCTGCCCGCTCCACACCTCCCCCAGCTCTTGCTGATTGGACACTGTGCCCTGCTGTGTCAACAGCCAGGGATGACCACCTCCTGTTTCATTCCAGGAGGCAATTTTCATTTTGAACACACTTATTTCCCCAAAGATACTGATTGCCTTCCTGGAAATATCAGCAACGGGCTCCACGTCATCGCCCCTTATGTGAAGTTAAAGGTTGCTCTCTGTATAACCACGGTGGCATTTATTTCTGGATTTGGTTCCCACCTGGCTTTCATAGGCTGAGCGGTGGGTGGATTCTTTGCCTCTAGAAAATTGAGCGGATGTGGAATGGTCCTCCTAACAAGTTGTTGCCCATCCAACTGAGATTGTGTGTTGCCCCATCAACATCTCCCAGGCCCTGCCCACTACCGGCCCAGTTCAGTGGCACCCTCTGCTCTCTGCTTCTTGGGATTCAGCTCAGAGAACATTTAGGAGGTCTCCTGCACTGCATGGTGAAGGTAGTGAATAATGAAAAAATGAAAAATATTTTGGTATTTTTCTAAAAGAAGAAATAAGTAGTAGCGGTGTGAGTTAATGTGGTCCTAGCCTGTCAGAGGCATTTCTTGAGGTGTAGATATTTAAAAACAATGTTCTTTAGGGTAAACGGATTTAAGTTTAATTTGATAATTAAACGCAGAAAGGAAAGGAAGGAAGGAGGGAGGGAGGGAGCGAGCAGGAAGAAAGGATAGACGGGATAAAGAGTGGACAAATACAACCACATGCTGCAGAGTGAAGAGGTGAGGGGAGGATGGTAAGTGAAGCCCCTCCAAGAGTTGAGTACCTGAACCCCATTTGAACCTCTCCCTTTAGTCTAAACTCTCCCAGTGTCTGAAAGGCTGGAGAAGATCCCCACCAGGCCCACGTACCTTGATGACATCCTCATCCATGGCCTTGCACTCCACCAGCTCTGAGATGTCCCTCACTGTGCTGTTCTCCTCCACCGACACCACCCTGACAGGCATGGCCACCGTCTTCCCGGTGAGGATGGCTGTGTTCAGGAGTTCGGTGTCCTGTGGAAGAGCCAGACACACCTGGTCAAGGGACAGTCTCCATTCTGCTGGTCCCAGGGGATGCTTAGGGATGCTCCTGAGGTAAGTGTTGGGCTGCTCCTGCTGGACACTCTGTGGTACTGTCCTTAGGAACTACATCAGAAGGACATTGTTGGGAACAGAATCCTAAGAGTGCTTGACTTTTGGCTCACACATGGCCATCTTCCTTGTTTCCAATAACAATAAAGAACATGTATTCTTTTTAGCATTCAGAATTACACAGCAGCTCGGTGGCAACTTTGAGGACTCTGTGAAGGTACCAAGTAGCGTTCACTAATGCCCATCTCCACCTGCACAAGATGCCCAGAGCCTGTGAGCATGTCATCTCACATGATGTGATGAGTAATCATGTGTGTCAACTTGACAACTTGGGAAGAGGACATCTCAATTGAAGAACTGTCTCTTATCAAGTCTGCCTATGGGGTATTTTCTTGATGGATGACTGATGGGGGAGGGCCCAGCCCACTGTGGATGGAGCCACCCCTGGGCAGGTGGTCTTGTGGTGTTTATGAAAGGAGGCTGAGCAGGTCAGGAAGGGCAAGCCAGTAGGCAGCATTCCTCCATGGTCTCTGCTTCAGTCCTTTCCGTGAGTTCCCGCCCTGACTTTTCTCAGTGATGGAGTGTGACCTGAGTGTTATAAGCTGAAGTAAACCTTTTCCTCCCTGGGTTGCTTTTTGGTCATGGTGTTTATCACAGAAAAACAAAAATAACAACAAAGTAGAACACCTGGTAAGAGGGACTTGGCAGGTAGGATGAAGTCCAGGGCCTTGAGAAGAGGCATTGTCCTGGATCCCCTGGAGTGGCCCCAGTGGAATCTTCAAGTCCACGAAGGATTCATGAGTCTCAGAGGAAGGAGCTCAGACTGTGTTGATGGAGGAGAGGCCACCATGGAAATGACCAGCCCCAAAGGTCCGGAAGACAGGAGAGGCAAGGGGAGATTGTCCCTAGGGACCCTTTCTAGGAGAGGCATGGCCCTGTTACAAGCTGGCGTTCACCTCACAGTTGAAACCTCTGCTCTCTAGAAGGGAGAGAGGATGAGTCCACCCTCATGTCTCAGAATGTGGGGTAGCTGGGGCTACAAATGGCACTTTCCTCACTAAGGGGCTTCCTTTTCTGTTGTTGATGTTCTGTTGTGTTGGGCATGGGGCTGGGAGCCTCCTACATGCTAGGCAAATGCTTTACCACTGAGCCACATCCCAGCCCACAGGTTTCCTCTTTGAAGTAGTTTTGTGAGTTTTTTTTTTTTTTTTCCAAATCAAACTGTCTTTCTTTGCTGTCCCATGGGAGCCCACTCCACCACACCCACCGGCACGTCTGCTTAGTCTCTTTGTGTCAACGCAATGTTAAATTGCACACACAATCTGCTGAGTGATGGAGAAAACACTGTTCATTTTGAGTTTGCAAGGTGATTACCACCTGCAGGCAGGCTGGTCGTCCTTCTCTTGATGGCTTCACAGAGATGCAAACAGACCCAAATTTGAATCTGGGCATCTACAGGCACCTTTTACCTGGGGGTCAATTTCTCCCAAGTCCCTCTCCATAAACACTGCTCTCCCCCCACCCCCAGCCACCCCGGGGTGACCTTTTGCTTGAAGCAGGCAAAGCGCAGAGAGACTCATGATATAAGCAGAACCCCAGGTACTCAGTCCGCCCCTTCACCCTGCAGCTGAACAAAGCTCTGCCTGCCTCTACAGGGAGCATGGGAATCCTGAAGGCAGGTTCCAATTACGGGTGGCCTTGACCGTGGCTATTACAGACGCTAAGAATACCATGGAAATCCCCAAGTCAAGTTCATTACAGGTAATGTGCTCAGAGTCCTCTTTCATTTTCTCTCTTCGAATGGTCTTCAGTGAATGGCTTCATTAAGCAGTGTGGTCCCTTATGGGCTAATTGTGATTAGCTTCCTAAATGGTTGTTATAGTTTCACATACACACACACACACACACACACACACACACACACACACACACCCTCCTCTTCCTCCTCCTCCTCATCTGATTTTAGCACTCATCTCTGGTCAAGAGATGGACATCAGCAATTTCTTAGCAGCCACATCAGTTTCAAGGATTAACGGTCACAGAAATAAGAAAGAAGGAAAAGAAAACCTTTCGTCTGTGAAATACCCTGGCTCATACTCATGGGAGAAGTTCCCTGCATTTAACAGCCATTCCATGGATCAGTTAACTTCAGGGGAGTGTGTTGCTATGTGGGCAGAGAGAGTGGCATTCTAGATTCTTCCCTGGCTTTTCTAACAACTTCAGAATCTCCTGGATCACATTGATCAAGGATCTTCATGATGAGGTGGCTATACCATTTGTGACTATTTGACCTCCAAGAATTGTCAAATCCAGACTGCCGTCATTCCGAGTTCCTTTGGAGTACTGTACAGAATAGCACAGAGGAGGTGCCTTTAAAGAATAAAGTCATTCCTCAAAGTGCTGGAGGCTGGAGGGACAAATCGTGATTCTAGGTCTGGTGATGGCCAACAGCTGGAATTGTGTATGCTCATGCACGCCTGCAGGTGTGCCTGTGTGTGTGTGCCTGTGTGTGTGTGTGTGTGTGTGAATGTGTGTATATGTGCCTGTGTGTGTGTGAATGTGTGTGTGCCCATGTATATGTGTATGTACCTGTGTATGTGCCTGTGTGTATGTGCCTGTGTGTGTGTGTGTGAATGTGTGTGTGTGTGTGTGTGTGTGTGTGAATGTGTGTGTGCCCATGTATATGTGTATGTAGCTGTGTGTATGTGTGTGTATATGTGTAGGGATGGAACAAGCACATGTTTCTTTCACTGCCCCAAATATCTTTCCAGTGGAGGACAGTTCTTAATGACGTGAGTGCCACAATACTTAAGAGCCTAATGTTGTACTGTTTTCTGAAACCCAGACTCTAGCAGGATCCCTGGAGAGGAGCATGCTCATCACAGGACGTGGTGGGAGCAGGGATGCCTCTCATCTCCTGCCTCAGACCCAATCCAGAGAAGTTTGGTGGCATAGGCCACCTCTCTTCAGTCCCTTCTGGACATGGAGCAGCTCTCTGTCTGTCTGTCTGTCTGTCTGTCTCTCCCTCCCTTTCTCCCTTCCTTCCTCCCTGTGTGTTTGGGGGTGAGAGAGAGACAGAGACAGGGACAGAGACAGAGCCCTCTGTATGAACACATGCCATCCTGTCGGCTACATGAGGATCAAACAGGGACTCGTGAATAGGGTGTCAGAGCCTCACAGAAGGTATGGAGGTGCCGCCACCACCTGGAGGCTTCAAGCTAGTAATTGCCTCTCTGCTTCCCCGTCTCCCCTCCCCGCTCCTATTATACATCAGGTAACTAGTCTGCTTTGCAGAAAAGAATCAGCAACACAAGACGTGTTAAGTCACTCCTGTCCCTTCACATCCTGGAGAAGCCTGAGGTTCCCGAGAAAGATCCCCACGTGATCTGTTCTCACATCTACTGCTGTGTCCATTTCTGGACATAGCAATACAAATTGTTATTTTTACAATGTGTAAAAATACAAATTGTATTTTTACCTTTTCAATGAAGAGAAGAGGATTGTTTTTGATGCACTAGGAAGTCTTAGGTGCAAACTTACTAAAAATGACAGAAAAGTGACCATTTGTGCCTGGGGTGCTTATCCCTGGAGTCTCTGTGGGGAGCACCCCCAAAGTTCTCTGGAGAGGAGATTCTGGGTGTGAAAGAGACAGGGTGGAGTACGATTCAGCTATGACAAAGACTGAATTACTGACAGGCTACCAGGCAGTCAGAGCAGAAAGCATGACACCAGGCAAGAAAATCTAGATCCAGCGAATCCGTGGAACAGGAAGCCTATCGGGGATTTCCCAGGGTTGGGGCAGGGACTATGTCTGTGGATGAGTATGGGGTTTCCTTCCAGCGGTTAAACATTGTAGAATTACATAGAAGCTCTGCATGCTGTAATCACATGCATGACAGCATATTTCCAGTTAAGTGGCAGGCTCAGGGGTGTTATCATCTAAGCAGGGTGCACCCTGGTCCTTCAGATCCAGCAGGGCTCCGATAGTCTGATGACATAGCAGGATTCCCAAAAGCATCCCAGATGGATGGCCACAGTCACATAGGGTTGAAGCATTGGAGTCCTCCATGATCACCTGGGGCTGAGGTATTCTATTTGGTGCCATTTAATGGTGCTGGGTGCTGGAGGGATTGGTGTGGGCAATGAGGTCTTATCTGACCTCACTGTCCTTCTGCTGGTCCACTCCTTCCTTGCACCTTGTCTTAGGCGTTGTCTTCGAAGGACATTTCTAATGCTTTCTCCCAAATCCCTGAAAATGAAACAAAACTTAGCCCCATTGTGAGGGGTCCACATCCTTTATCTCTCTCTTTTCTTTTTCTAGGACCTCCTGAATGATCTCATCTAGAAGGACACAGGCCTTCTCTGGATTCAAGAATGGATGAACTGCAGATACCTGTAGGTTGTACAAGAAGCTGAGATGATCCCAGAGACCAGATGACACCAAGAGAACCTGTAGTCCCTGCCCCCCATACTGGTTGCACTTAACCTCAGATATGCTCATGAGGAAATCCCAGCTCATTGTAGTGGGTCTGTGGTTGAGCCTGGCATGGAAGGGGCACACCTCTACCCCAAAGCTAAACACCTGCTTCTCTGCCTGGGTTAAGGCCACCTTCTGTAGGCCCTTGTCATCTGGGTCACCCTCATCACCCATATCAGCCTTCCCCATGGCTGCCAGTGAGTGTCAGACACCCAGATTTCCTTCCTTACAGAGACAGCAGCCACTGGGTCGGCAGCACTCACTGGCGGGCTTTACCTGAACTTGACCCCCAAGTTCAGATTCACAGGTACTGAGCCTTATGACTTCACATTGTCAGGGGACAGAAGTCTCCCCACCCGCCACAGAAATATTTCACACAAGCTTTCATTCAGTACAGCTTTAAAAAAAAAAAAAAAAGGTTGGCGTCACTACTGCGCAAGAAACTGAGTCCTGGAATGCCTCATTTCCTGGCAACCAAGTCATCTGGCTGTGGTCCCTCTGTGTGCAATAGTCCCCTGCTCAGTTGATGATGAGCAAAACCAGCCAGCATGGCCACAGTGTGAGGGCACCAGCGTCAGAGGACTTCATTTCTCTGGTAAGCAGGAGTGAGACCGAAAGAGTCCTGACTAAAGTAAGGCCGTGACATGGACTTCTCTAAGGTGAATCATCTCTTTCCACACTCTGTGTGCATGACGTTAGAACAACTCTGAGCTTATAGATTTTCCTCTCTAGTGGGGAGAGCACTTCACTTCATATACCATCCTCTCTTCCAGTGTTGTTTTTAGGATCATTTCCACAAGTCACTGTCATCCCAGAGGGCTCTGCTGGGGTCAGAGGCTAGAAAGAGATTGACATGATTCCCCGTCCCCAGGACATGCTGTATCACAGCCACAGAGGAACCTTCTCTCTATACTGTGAATGCTGCTTCTTGTGCCACCAGGGGCCCAGTGTTCTGTGATGCTGAGGACTCCATGTCCTGACGGCGAGCATTCCTAGACAGTGCCTTGCTTAGTGTGCTTCTGTCCATTGGCTGCTTTTCCAGCCCCATCTCAACGAGAGACTCCCCCGTTGTCCCTTACCAGCACAAATTTCTCTTTCTTTGATCTTGTTCCTCTTCCAATTTGAGGGCCGGGATCAATAGGATGCTGTGAGGTTGGGTTTGTCTCACTTCCCATTCAGGGGGAGCAGGCGAGCATCCTTGTGTGTGATTGATGTAGCTCTGCTCCCAACCCTTATTCAAACTCCCAGCCAGTAAGAACTCCCATTCAGGAGCATATTGGAATGGTAGACGTTCTCCATCCTCTAGTTTAGCTGGCTGGATCATATTTCAAGAGTCCATACTCCACGCGGCACATGAGGTGTGAGCCCTTTAAGATCTAAATGAGGAGACCCTGTTCCTGTGCCGCTGGAGCATCACATCCTCCAGCGACTCCATCTGCCCTCTACCTCTCCCCCTCCCTACACTGTACTTCCTTAGCTACAGTGACTTCATCCCTTCACAGAGCTCGTTTCTCTACGTGGAACGCTGTTCCCTCACATAACCACAGGGTTCCAGCCTCACTTCCCTCCACTACCTGAGGTGCTGACTGGGATGGTTAATCACAATTTTCAACATGGTAATATTAAGAGATGCCTAAGATGAGTGAAGAATACTTGGGAGCGTGTCCGGGAGGCAGTTCCCAAGGCAATCAGATCCTGAGGCCTCTGACTGGTTGACGCCAGTTCCTGGATGGATTAATAATCTGATGGCGTTGTTGGCTGGGAAGGGAGAAGGGAAGCCTGGTTGGAGGAAGTACGTCACTAGGGGGCATGTCACTGGGGCTGTGTCCTACCGCCAGCCCCTTCTTGTATATGTTTTCTCTGCTTTCTGTCTGGCAGGATGTGAGCAGCTGTCCTTCCTCACACATGCCTGCTGTCATGATATTTTGTCTAAGTGCTTGGGGCTAAGTGACTACCATCAAGCCCTCAGGAACACGAGCCAACAGTAGATCTGTCCTCTCTCATTTTTGTCAGGGATTTGAACATGGTCACAAGAAAAGTAATTTACATGGCAGCCATGTTCTCCATAGTTCATCAATGGCCCCCAAGACAATTCTATTCAGATTTGAAGCTGTGCCTGTCTCTTTTTGAGACCAAAACTCTATAGAAGAAGTGTGTTCTCTCTCTCTCTCTCTCTCTCTCTCTCTCTCTCTCTCTCTCTCTCTCTCTCTTCAGCTGTTCCACTCTGGGCACCTGGAATAGACACTGCTGAAGAACTCTGAGCTACAAACATATGTTCAGAGGCAGAAAAACAGAAACTGTGTCCAAGCCTTTCCAGTTTGAGTTTCTGACTGTACCTAGAGGGCGGGGGCTTTAGCTCAGTGGGTAGAGCACTTGCCTAGCATGCACAGAACCCTGAGTCCAACCCCTAGAACATCATGAACCAAGCATGGCGGTGCACACCTGTAATCCAGAACTTTAGAGGTGGGGGCAGGAGGATCATAAGGTCAGACTCATCCTTGACTATGTAGTGAGCTTAAGACTAGCTTGGGATACGTGAGATCTGGTCATCTGGGGCCTAGCCCTCTTTGAAGGACTTGAATTAGGGAGATGGCCCTTGGTTGGCTTCCTGAGTATATGTGGCCACCATGCTGGAAGAGGCTGCTCCATGGTTCCATCTTAGGAAGTGAGGCCAGGGCATGACTCAAGGACCACAGTCCGAGAGTGATGGATGGTATAGAGTGATAAGCTGTGCTAGGACCATGATTCAGAGTCTCCTCAAAGCTCCAGCTTGAACTTGGGAGGTAGACGATACTGGAGTTTTATAATGGCAGTGTGGAGGGCAGAAACCCCTAGGAAGAGTGCATTAAACTTTTCCTGTCTTGTGGGGTTTTCAGAGTGACTTACAGAAGCAGGGATCATTTGAGCATGCCTACTTGTTCCAATGGCTGGAGAATCACACCTGACATGCTACACATCGCCGGCATAGAGAATCACACCTGGAACTGACATGCTACAAGCCGGCATGCCAACATCCTTTCTGATTGGTCAGTGCTACCCTCTGCTATGTTCTGATTGGTTGGAACCTGCATCCCTCCATCTGGCAGAATTTGAATATCATTCATTTGTACCTATGCAAGTAGGAAGTTTCAAGTATTCAGTGGATTCTCTCTGTTGTTTCTAGAGTGCCTTCTGAGTGATCCCTTAGTTTGTTGGAAATAACTCAGTAATGGCGTGTTTGTGTGTGTGTGTGTGTGTGTGTGTGTGTGTGTGTGTGTTATATGTATGTGTATATGTGTGTGTATGTGTATGATATGTGTGTATGCATGTGTTTATGTGTGTGTATGTTTATGCATATGTGTGTGTGTAGGCTAGAGGTTTATATTGGGTGTCTTCCTCAATTGCTGGTATATGTTTGGAGACAGGGTCTTCCAGCCTGCAGCTTAGCTAGCCTCCCTGTGAGCCAAAGCAATCCTGTTTCCACCTCATCAGTGCTGGGATTACAAGCATACACTTCCACACCAGTTTTTTATGTAGTTCTGGGGAGCTGAACTCAGGTCCTCGTGCTTATATGGCAAACACTTTACAAACTGAGCCAGCTCCCTAGTAAAATCTTCTGGTAATGCTTTGCAAAGATCTTCTTTGGCTTCCTCAGACCTGGACAGTCAGGGTAGAAAAGAGTCACCCTAGTCATAGCGACCTGCCAGGGTCCAGCCACACAGTGTTTTGCAGTCTGTACTCACCACAGGGAGTTCAACGCCAGCCTCATTTCTCCTCTGTCCTGAAACTTTGCATTTGTGCCGGTTACCACTACTGGAGGGATGCAGAGGCTCGACAGCAGGCCACTTACCCATCCTTCCCAGGGAGTTGTGGCTGCTCTCCAAAGGTAGCCGAGCAAATTTCCCTCCTTCCCCGAGGACCCATGCTAACAGCTCTGCAGGCCTTGCAGCCACACAGCAATAATTCCAGGTCCTGTCTCTGTGGGGAAACCCAACTCCCACCTCATTTACTTCCAATTTATTCATGGTACAAAACTGGGGTGTGGGAGGCAAACTTAACTTAGCTGTCAATTTGCTTCTAAGGCAAGATGGAGAATCTATTCTAAAGCGTGCATTTAAAACAAGAAAGCAATTCAATTTCGAAAGGCACCATCCACAAGGTCTGGACCGATAACTCAGCTATTAAACAAGTCATCCTCTGGGGTGGCACATAGAATAAGTTGTAGGAATGTCTCCGAAGAAAGTCACTTGTTTTGCAATTTTGCCAAGAAAAGGAAACACTTGAGAAATATGTATTTTATTTTGGCAAAGTTGCGGTCACTTTCTTTGCTCGTAGATCCCCGCACTTCTTAATCACACGGCTGCCACTGCTCCAAAACCAACAGTGTGTCCTGAGTGGTCCTAAGGTGGAGCTTGCTCTAGCCATGTTATGAGGGAGGAAGAAGGAAACAAGGGTGTCTGCTTATAGCCCTCTGCCTTGCACAGGGCACAAAATAGAAAGACACACCTCTGTGTTCATCCCTAGGCCATTTGCCTTTCCTAAGCCATGGGGAAGAGCCTATCCCGGATCCCTTGCAGCTAAGGATGGGGAGTATAAATGATGGGGGCTCTTTCTGGTCCTCCTCCCATCTTCTCCCCTCCCTTCCCTTCCCCTCTCATCCCTCTCCTCTGTGTGTGTATGTTTTTTGGAAGAAGGACATTTGAGTCAATAAAGGTGATCAGCACCAGGCATAGTGGGTCAGGTATTTTTTGCTAACTTAACACAATTTGGGAAGTCACCTAAGAAGAGGGAACCTCAATTTAGAAATTACCTCCATCACACAAGTCTGTGGACATGTCTGTGGGAGTATTTTCTTTATTAGTGATTGATGTGGGAGGGCCCAGCCTACAAGTGGTATCACACCTGTACAGGTAGTCCTGGGGTGTCTAAGAAAGCAGGCTGAGCAAACCAAAGAGAGAAGGAGCGTGGCAGCACTCCTTCATGGCCTCTGCTTCAGTTCCTGCCTCCAGGTTCCTGCCTTGAGTATCTGCCCTGATTTCCCCAATGATGGGCTGTGTAGCTTGCAAGCCAAAACAAAACAAAAACAAAAACAAAAAACAAAACAAAACACCCCCCCAGTCAGTTTTGTATAGTGTTTTTATCACAGTGACAGAAGCAAATGAGAACACATACTGACCCACATCTATACACTTGGTACTTGAGAAGGTGAGGCAGAAGGATTTCTACAAGTTTCAGGACAGTCTGGTTGAGCTCCAGTGTGAGTCCCTGCTGATAGACACACAGACAGACAGGACAGACAGACAGACAAGGAGAGCTTTCTTCCCCCAGTGTGGGTGTACAGCCAAAACAGGAAGCTGGAGAAGGCACATTCCCTCTTCTTCTCCCCTCCATCTTTCCCCTTTTCTCTTTCTCAACCATCAAGGTCCATTGTCCCCAAGACAGCCCATCGAATCCTCAATGACTTGTTGGGGCAGAGCCCGGGCCACACTCCACATGAATGCACGGTGGGTAAACTATGGCTGCGTTGATGCTTGGACATCAGGAGAGGTACTGGTACTGGGGAAACAGGCTGGTTTCCAACCTGGATCCATGGGATTCCCTAGTTAACCACACCCACATTCACATCTGAAGGACAGGAAGAAAGGGTGCTTCTGCCAGTAGCTCCAGCATTTCAGGGAGGATGCTAGCCAGTGGGAGATGCTTACATAGTGGTGTGGGTTGGTGATGCTGAGTTGGGAGTCAATGTTTGGGGGCTTTCAAGGGAGTGCCTTTCCAGGCACGTTTCTTTGATGCCATTACAAATCACATACAGATCCTACATATCATTTGGGGCTTTGGCTGTGAACACAGAAAGGAGGAGAAGGGAGTTTTCTGGAAGGCCGCAAAGGGCAGGCTCAGGTGTGGGTGGGCTTGAGTACACATGGGTTTGAATGATTGTACCTGAGCAGCAGGGTCTGCTGCCCCTGTGCTTGGGAAACGCTAGCTAGTGCATGTCACTTGGTTGAGTATTCCTACACCATGCCAATCAAGAATGGAAGGATGCTGCTGGCCCCATTTGAGTGGTGCCCAGGGCTGGGTGGGTGGGCAGTGAGCCAGGTTTTCATGCAGGGATCTGGCACGGGGTCAGGGAGTTTACAGCTCTGTGCTCTACTAGACACCCTGTGGATGGTGGCTCCCCAGGCTCTGGAGAGGGTCAGAGGAACCTCCAGGCTCTGCAGAGTGTCAAGACGTGTGGACTGCCCCAGCTGTCCATCAGCAAAGGCCAGGAAGCTCCTATACCTCACACAGCTCAAAGAACTCATTTCCCATTTTAGCATTGCCTCCGCAAATCTATCCTGAATCCCAGAATCCAACCTGACCATCCCAGTGAAAGCCCCCAGTATCCGATGCATAAACAATCATTAACATCGCCCCCTAGTGGCAGAGATGGGAAACAGCGCATCCTGCAAACAGACCCCTTTCATTTTTTAAAAATTTCAGCAATTTCACGCACATACGTAGTTGTATGGTTATTGCATTTACCCCGACTCCCCTCTCTTGTCTCTCCTACCCCTGCTGACCCCTTTCTTCTCGGTGGCCCACCATGACTAGATGATTAAGACTTACTGAAGCCACCACACACCGGATACAAGACAAAGAGAAATCTACTGGAACTTAGCTGGAAACTTCAGCACCTCCCCACTCCCTTGTTGGGGGGGGGGGAAGGCAGTGATGGGCTTTTCCCATCTAATGCAAACTGCAGACCACACAGCACACTCGATGGATGGAGTGATGTTTATTTCCCGCCATGGCTGCTCCTGAGCCCGCCGTGATGAAACACAGCGTCAAGATTCACTTTCTGTAAAGTGCCCAGGACAATGAACACGAGCAACTTGGTACAGCTTCACATGTTTGCCACTTCATAGCATTAGAGCATCCCATCTCTCAAAGGCTCTCCTGGGCCATTTCCAATTAATCTCTGCTCCAGCCCCAGGCAATCGCTGGCTGTTCCGTCTCTGTAGTTTAGCCATTTTTAGAAATGATTCCCAGAATGCCTAATTTTTAAATGCTTAGTTTCCCCTCATCCCAGGGTTTCTTTCTTTTTTTTCCATGTGTGTATGTGTGCGTGCACACACGTGTGCACATAAAAGCCAGAGGACAACTTCAGGTGTCGTCCCTCAGGAATGCCATCTACTTGGTTTACTGTGACAGCATCCTTCACTGGCCAAGAACTTGCCAAGCAGACTAGTGGCCAGCGAGCCCCAGGACTCCACCGGTCTCCACCCCACCTTCACCCCGAGCACCTGGATTACAGGCATGTACCACGATGCCTCTTTGATGTCTGCTGGGATCAGGCTCAGGTCCTTATACAAACACGTCATCAATTGCATTATCTTCCCAGCACCTGTTATTTTGGGGGTTGGAGTTGCTAGGTAGCCCAGGCTAGCCTTGGCTTTGCAGAAATCCCCCTGCCTCCCCCTTCAGACTTGCTGGGGATACAGGTATGAGTTACCATGCTGAGCTCCACCCTGGTATTCTAGAGGGGTTATCAGCAGATACCACTCATTGACAAGCAGTGTTTTACCCTCCGGCTACATGGCAGCTCATTAAGTCCTTCACTTGTTGAGGTGTACAGTTTATGCTGGATATGACAACTGTTCTATACTAACACCTGCCTGCCCATACCATCATGGGCAACACTCTCACTGTCCTGGGTCCCCAGGAAACTCAGGGCTGTGATACGTACACATGTAACTCAGAAAGAACCCGCCAAGCTGGTTTCCAATAGCTTTTTATCATCCTTTCGCCTCTTATTCCCACCACCAGGGCCTGTGGGGTCCTCTTTCTCCACACCGTAGCAACACTTGGTCTTGCCTCTCTCTTCTATTCCAGCCATGGTTTGAGTGTGATGTGGCTGGTTTTCTTTTCTAATTTTCAGTTTTTGCATATCCCCAGGGACGAATGAAATTAAGCCCCTTTACTTCCCAAACATTTCACATTTCAATTTTGGCTCATGTGGCACTCTTTGAGGTTCAGATTCTGTAAGTCATTATGTTAGCGCTAAATTTAATCTTTTTTTTAAACTTAAAAATTTTATTTTATGTAGATGGGTGGATTTTGCCTGCATGCATGTCTGTGCACTATGGGAATGCTTGGTGCCAGTGTACGCCAGATGAGGGCATTGCACCCTCTAGAACTGGAGTTACAGTGGGTAATTCCATTTCTCCAGTCCCCCAAATTTAGTTTTTATGTAAAGAGAAAATTTAAAGACTCAGAGAAAATTAAAGGAACAGATGACAGGGGAGCATTTTGGATCATCACTGAAGATAGATTAGATAGATAGATAGATAGATAGATAGATAGATAGATAGATAGATGACAGATAGATGATGGATAGATAGATGACAGGTAGATATATGACAGAGACAGACAGACAGATGATAGATGACAGACAGACGACAGATAGATAGATGACTGGTAGATAGATGACAGAGATACGACAGAGACAGACAGACAGAATTCTGAGACACAAAAACCCACTATATATAAGTGGAGATTGAAACTTGGTTTTTGCAGGTGCTGTGTAGACATTAGGCAGTAAGTAGCTCAGCCTTTTTTTTTTTTTTTAATTTTTATTGAGACAGGGTCTCACTAAACTTCCAAGGCTGGCCCTGAAACTCACTCTGCAACCCAGGCCAACCTTGGACTTTCGGTCCTCCTGCCTCAGCCTCCTAGGTAGCTGGGATCACAGGTATGAGTCACTGTTTCTGCCTGTCGAAGGCTTGCTGTAGAAAGCAGAATGACATTATCTTTGTCAGCAGCCATTTGAGTGACTTATTAGAAGCACTTAACTGTCCACTCTTAGAAGTCCTAGTCACCTGTTGCCCACACCAGCAGACACAGCATTTGAATTTTGAGTGTGGGATGCAGACTCTGGCTGCTGAACACATGACCAAGCTGCTGTTTATTTGGACATTTTCCAGCTCTGTCAGCTGCTCCCTTCTAACAAATTTTACACTCCCCTTTGCTTGTCAAGGAACAGGTCTGCAAGGAGCCTGGGAGGGTGAGGCCACACTATGAGGTACAGACCAACAATAGCACCCTGAAGCTGCCCCCTCCCCTTGCTGTCCAAAATGGAGTTAAGGATTTGGGTTCATTCAAACCTTCCAGGAGTTAGGGGAGACATGTCTCAGCTTCCTGTACCACAGCCCCACTTTACATTTAATTTTGAGTACAAGTAGTAATCCCAGTGCAAAACCCCTTATCCTCCAGGGAAATACACTATGTTAGACAAATAAGAGCCCAGGGATAGCAGCGGATCTTTGCCTCTTTCCTGCCAGTGATTACGGAAGGGGAACTGGTTTGCAGGCTCCATGGCTCCTGCGAACTGAAGGAGATTTCTCTGCGGGCTGGTGCCAAGGGACCTCCATAATGAGGAGTGGGGCAGCAGCAGGCAGGCTCTGACATCTGTGATGACCCACTTACGATTCTTTAAATTAGCATGCATGACATCATTATGGCAATTTTGAGCAAAATGTCTTTAGTCTCATTCCTGATCTCCCCCTGCACCTCTGTACTGCCGATTCTTCCTTGTAACCCTCTGTCTCTTTCTGCTTTCATGTCCCAGGTGACCTTACACCCACCCCTGGTCCTTACCCCTCAACTATTTTTTTTCCCCCATCAAGTATTATTTTTTTCTTTCGGTAGCCCACTGAGTCCGGTTAATGCTGCCTATATCCCCATGGGTGTGGGGGCATCTACTGGAGCATAGGAATCCCACCAGTGGCCACATACCACCCAAAGAGAAATGCTCCTTTTCCAAGAGGCAATCAACCACCAGTTGCTCCCCTCTCTTTATTTAGGCTTTAATCACATTTTCTCCCCAGCCCCACCCACCTCTCTCTTACTAGGGCTAGGATTTACATACTACCTAGGAGAAAGAACATGCAGGGTTTTTTTTTTTTTTGACATTCTAACTTTGTGCTATCTCAACCTTATACTTTCCATGTACATCCACTTTCCTGCAAATTCCATGAGTTAATTTTTCCTGGCAAATGAATAAAATTCCATTGTGTACAGGTACCACATTTTCATTATCCGTCCATCAGTTGATGGATATCTAGGCTGATTCCATTTCCTGGATGTTGTGAACAGTCCAGCAATGGACATGATGAGGGATGTCTTCGTCGTAGGGTATGGAGTCCTCTGTGTATGTGTCCAGGAGTGGTGTAGCTGGGTCATATGGGAATTCCAGTTCTAATGGAGGGGGGGGGCATTCTCCCAACTGATTTCCACAATGGCTGTATTAATTTGCACGCCACCTCCACCAGTGAGTAAAATCTCCTCTCCCCCCACATCCTCTCCAGCATTTGTTGTTAGATTTCTTGATGACAGCCACTGTGACTGGGGGTAGCGGGTGTCGCAAAAAGAGTTTTAATTTGCATTTCCCTAATGACCAGGGATACTGATCACTTAAAAAATACTGATTATTTATTCATGTCTCTTGTTCTGTAAACTGTTCATTTCATTAGCCAATTTGTTGGTTGGCAGTTTTTTTTTTTTTCCTTTTTGGTGCTTAAAATTTTCAGTTCTTTTAAAATTCTGGATATTAACCCCCCCTCCCTGCCAGAAGTAGAGCTGGCAAGGATTTTCTCCCATTCTGTGGGCTGTTTACGCTATTGGTAATTATTCTTTTCTGTGTAAGCCTTTGACTTTCATGGTGTTCCAATGTGCAGATCTTGGGGCTGGTTCCTGTGCTGTTGGACTTCTGCTAAGAAAGCTCTTGCCCGCATCCATGTCTGCAAGAGCATCACTTATGTTTTCTTCTAGCAGTTTTGATGTTTCAGGTTTTAAATTGAAGTCTTTGATTGACTTTAGGTTGATTTTTGTACAAAAAGAAAGATATGATTCTAATTTCACTTTTCTGCAAGTGGATATCCAGTTTTGCCACAGCATTTGTTAGTGTTTTCTACATTGTATATTTTTGACACCTTTGTCAAAATTAGGTGTCACAGTTTCCTTGGTTTATTCCTGTGTTCTCTATTCTGTCCCATTGGCCTGCCTGCTTTTATGCCAGTATTAGGCAATCTTTGTCACTATAGCTCTGTAGTGTAACTTGAGGTCAGGTTTTTGGGATACCCTAATCCACTCTAGCTCACCAGATTCTCCCTGGTCTCTGCTTGGCTGGCTCTGGTAGAGAGATGGGCAGCCTATGCCTGGAAGCCAGTTCACCTGACTCCAGACAGCCTGGCACCTGGTAAGGGCACACCAGTGCACAATGACAGGTCCCCTTTAGCTTATGATTCTCACTGTAACTGACTTACTCATGGGCATTGCAATCATCACACTTTCAGTGCCTTAGTATCCTCCATTTCCAAATGAGTAAATAGCAATTCCAATCTCGTGCCAGTTGTCTATAGTTGCCATAACAGATCAACACAACCTTTGGGCTCAATTTGTAAGAAATTATCCTCTCCTCACCCTGCAGGCTAAAAGTCTAAATGTATATGGGCCATGCTTTTGGCAAAGGCTCATGAGAGAATCCTTCCTCGTCTGTTCCAGCTGCTACTATTAGCCAGAAATCCTTGGCTTGTGGACACCTCCCTCCAATGTATGCACCTAGGTGACATCTTTTCTGTCTCTTATAAGCACATGTGCTATTGGGTTTAGGGCTCCCCATTACCCATTGTGATCTTGCCTTGCTTCTTGTCTTAGTTCCATCTGAAAAGACCCGATTTACACATCAGTCACAGCCACAGGCAGCACAGGTTAGGACTTGGACACATCTCTGAGGTCCACAACCCACCAGACCGCAAATCTGGCAAGGTGCTGGGAAAGTCCGTCTGTGGCTGCTGTATTATTATTATTATAGAGGGATATGTACCAGCCAGGTGGCATGTGTGAGGCTGGAGTGAGGGGCATGTGAGGTAAGACAGGAACCCAGGAAGCTCTTTCTGGAGGATGGATTCCAGCCAGGGACAGCTTCATGGTCGCTGACCCTCAGAGGGTATGCTTTTTTGCTTATTGATCTAACCTGATCTCCTCTGAGATTGGGGGCACTTAGACATATACCCTGGGTACCTGTGATTTCCTGCTTCCTTCTTCATACTTCTCCCCAACCCCATCTTCCTCCCTCCTCTTCTTCTCCCTCCTTTTCCCACCTCCTCCTTCTCCCTCCTTCTCATCCTCCTCTTCTTCCTCCTCATTCCTTCTCCCCCCCCACCTTGTCTTTGAAACAACTGTATTAAGATGTGACTCATAATTTTGTATGGCACATGTATTGTCAGTGTTGTTTGGAGGAATCGGAGCTGGGCAGCCATCTCTACAATGAGTCTGAGCACAGTTTATCATCCCACAGATACTTTGCTTCCTCTGGCTGTTACCCCATCCTCTCCACCCTGGGCTGTCACTGAGTTGTTCTGTGTGTCTGTGGATTTGTTGATTCCTTTCACGTAGGATGATGGTTTTTGAAGCTCAGCCTTGCTCGAGCACATGCCTGCACTCCATTTTTTTTTTTTTAACTGCCAAATGATTGCAGTGCTCTTGAGTTGAGTGGTACAATTACCGAGTGGGAATCATAAACTAAAACGGCCGTATCACTGAGCACTTCCTAAGAGCCAAGCTCTGTTCTAATTACACACATTATTTCAATTGAGATGCCTTCAGAGGTTGGACAGGAAAAGTAAATGGGTCCAGTGGACTTGGGGGAAAACCATCCCAAGCGCTGGCTCAGTCTTGGTCCAAGGCGGGTGGTGTACAGCCTCCACTCAGCGGTGCTAATGGCTGCCTTGTGGGTTGTGGATTGCCAGGGACTCTGTGCCTTTTGAGAAAAGCCAGGGCTGGGTGTGGTGGCTCATATCCTTAATCCCAGGAGAGGCAGGCAGATCTCTGTGAGTTCGAGGCCAGCCTTGTCTATACAGTGAGTTCCAGGACTACCAGGACTACATAGAGAGACCCTTGTCTCAAAAACCGAAAGAGGTGGGGATGGGAGGAAGAAACCGGATTTATTTGTGTGAAACCTTTCAACTGGTAAATATGGGCAGCAAAATTCATCTTAAGGCAATTTAGACAAAGAATGACTTCTGCGTAGCTACCGTTGTCACTTCTACAGCAATGGCTTCAGGTGACAACATTGGGGTCACACGCATCCCACGAACAATCTCAGAGTCAAAGTGGGAAACCAGAGTGGCCAGCTCACTCAGGTTGATATAGATTGTCTTGGTCTTAAAACCGGAAACCCTGTATCCCAGGAACCTCTTCAGTGCCTAGCAAACTGGAATCATTGGTCCTGTGAGGTCACAGCTGATTCCTCCAAGGAGTCTACACCTGAGGTATTGTGCCTGCTCATTCATGGACATACACTCAGAGTGAATATTTGAACACACAAAGGAAAGGATATCTTCAACCCATTGAAATACTCTCTAGGGTAGTGGTTCTCAACACATGGGCCACAACTCCAATGGGGATCAAATGACCCTCTCATAGGGGTCAAATACCATATATCCTGCATATCAGATGTTTGCATTATGATTCATAACAGTAGCAAAGTTACGGTTATGAAGTAGCAACAAAAATAATTTTATGGTTGGAGGTCACCACAAATGAGGCACTGTATTAAAGGGTTGCAGCATTAGGAAGGTTGAGAACCACTACTCTAGGGTCAAAGATGCCATTTTTGTCTCCTCACTAGTCAAAAGATTTGACTTTTGACTGTTCTAAAAGATGATATCACCACTATGACCATGATGCCTGTCATGTGATCAGTTCATCAGCAACACTACTTTCATCAACACTGTCATCATGATCATTATCACTATGGTTACATTATCAGCAACATCAGCAGCATCACCACCACCATGATCATCAACATGGCCACTACCATGTCCACATCACCATCACGAACAACATTAATATTTTTAATGTCATAAAGGTACTAAATTGGGCAGTTCTGATCTCCAGACATGTGCTTGCTAGTTTGGGCTCTGATTTTCTGGTCAGGTATTCCAGGATCACATAGCCAACAGTCATGTGGTGATGATGATGGTGATGATGGTGATGCTGATGATGCTGATGATGATAATGGTGATGATAGTGATGATGATGATGATGTTTGTCTCTAAGGAGCACTATCCATGACGGACACTGACAAAGCTTGCAACAAAAGTATCTTTACATACCACGAATCCAAAAAGGCATTGCCTAAACTGTAGGATCCTGAGTATATGTGAGGCAAAGTAGGTGTACCTAGCCAGTAGGCCTTTGAAAGACCAGGAGGTGAACATAATCTAGCTGTGAATCACCCTCTACACTGAGTCAAAGATACAAACCCCTGTGCTGTGCTGGAAGCTTCCAAAGGTTTTGGGAAAATGAAGGCATTCTCATGTTTCCCATGGTGCCTCAGTAGGATACTCATTTTTATAAATAATCTCAACTGAAACACCCCCAAATTATGGATGACATTTTCTTTGGCTGACTCTGATAGTGCCACCATTCCTGTCTAGATGTGCCAGGCCACAGAGAAATTAGGTCACACAGAAGCAAATATTCATGGTAAACTTGGCAAAGGTCCCCGCAGAGAATTTCCACTCTGCCAATTGTGGGATTTGGTGGGGACTCTGTGGCTGGGGAGGCCTCATTATAGCCACAGTGTTTTCCAGGGGCAGAGAGAGTGGAGAGGGATTGGAGAAAATTTCCAGAAATGAGACTACAGACTTGGCTTCAACAGGGTATAGTGTAGGATGAATACTACCATGACTGTGCGTTCAGCCTCTCAGCTAGTCCCAGCTTCCGGGTATAAGGAAGGACACTGACGTCACAGAGAAGTCAAGCCCCATGAATGCCCTGACCAGCTGTAAGCTCTTGGGTGGTTGGCTTTACCTCTCTGAGCCTCAACTTTCTCAACTGAAAAAAATGAGAGTAACATGTGGCACCTCGGGGGACTTTGAGATGATGAAAGGAGAGATGCTGAGAAGGAGTTGACACTCGAAGGTGACAAGCCGTTGTTGTTATGTGGGGTTGTAGGAGGCAGGAAGAATTTCTACCAACTCAGAAATATAAACATAAGAATGAGAGATGTTCTGTACTCCGTGTGCACTGTAGCAACATGGTGACAAACTGAGACAGGAAGCCAACAGCCGTGCCCCTGAAATTTGAATGGATAAAGAAAATCTGGTCCATGGGTATGAACTACTATTCAGCCATAGAAACGGAAATGCTGATGCGGATGAACTTGGGGAATGCGGCGCTATTCCAGTAGATCAGATACAGAGCAGATGAGCAGTCTCCATACGTGGAGGGAGCTAAGATGCCCCACACAGAGGAGGAGAAAGGAGAGAGTCATGATTGGTAGAGATGCTGGGAGGGGGGATGGGAGTATCAGTCAGTGGGTGTGAGGCTCTAATTTTGCTGGAAGAGCAGGTTCCAGGAATGGGATGTATAACACAGTGTTTGTAGCTAGCCACAAGGATGCTGTGGGTATACTCAAAACTTTGTTAAGAGGACATTCTGAGCTGGGGAAATGGCTGGTTCAGCAAAGTGCCTGCCTCACAACCATTAGGACCTGGGTTCAAACCCCAGAACTCACTTTAAAAATCTGGGCATGATGGCACACACATTTCTTTTCTCTCTTTTCTTTCTTTCTTTTCTTAATTAATTAATTAGTTAATTAATTAATTAATTTTGGAGATAAAGTCTTACTCTGTAGCCTTGTTGGCCTGGAACATGCTTTATAGACCAGGCTGGCTTTGAACTCACAGAGATCTGCCCACCTCTGCCTCCTGAGTACAGAGATTAAAGGCACAAGAGCAGTGGTACAGAATTGTAATCCCAGGGCTGGGGAAGTGCAGAAAGGAGGATCCCTGGGGCTTGTTGGTGATCCAGTCTGGCCTGCTTGGTGAGCTCCAAACCAATGAGAGACCCTGCCTCAAATAATGAGGTCCATGGTTCCCCAGGAACAGAACCCGAGGTTGATCTCTGGCTTCCACATGCAAGAATTCACATGTGGCCGGGCGGTGGTGGCGCACGCCTTTAATCCCAGCACTCGGGAGGCAGAGCCAGGCGGATCTCTGTGAGTTCGAGGCCAGCCTGGGCTACCAAGTGAGTTCCAGGAAAGGCGCAAAGCTACACAGAGAAACCCTGTCTCGAAAAACCAAAAAAAAAAAAAAAAAAAAAAAAGAATTCACATGTGGATGTGCACACACGTGAACAAGCACACATACATGCAGAGAGGACATCTCATGTTAGGTGTTCTGTGTGTACATATGTACACACACACATTCACATGCACAAACTTTCAAAAAAAAAAAAAAAAAAACAAAGAACAAAGGCACTACATCTGATCCTGTGACCAAAGACTTAAGATAGTCAATTTACTAGCAAAAAAACGTTGACTCTGGTATTTGGTTTCAGAGGTCCTGGACCATTGCTTCTGCCCTGAGAGGAGACAGGATTGTGATGGGAGAACATGGTTCTAAGAACTTGTTCACTTCACGGCAGCCAGGAAGCAAAGCAAAAGACAGGCAGCTCGGGTTGCCATAGCCCCTTTTCGGGAAGTATCTTACCCCCGGCCAATGACCTAACTTCCTTCCAGTAAGCCCCACCTCTTAGAGGTTCCATTACTCCCCGAAGTACCATAGGTTAAGGAACATGCCACTGGGGACATTCATCCAAGCCACAAACAGATAAGAATTCCAGAGGACAGTGATATATTTCATACCTTGATAGTGGTAGTACATCCAAAGTCATCAACTTTTGGACATTTTCTTTTTTACTTATTCATTACAATTCAGCCAAGTTACTTTTTAAGCAAAAGTGCTGAGAAATTTTGAATAACCCATGTCTTAGTTAGGATTTCTATTGCTGTGAAGAGACACCATGACCACGGCAACTCTTATAAAGGAAAACACTTAACTGGGGCTGGCTTACAGTTTAGAGGTTTAGTACACTGTTACTATGGTAGAAAGCATGGCAGCATGCAGACAGACATGGTGCTAGAGAGGTAGCTGAGAGTTCTACATCTGGATCCACAGGCAGCAGGAACAGTAAGTAACATTGGGCCTGGCTTCAGCATCTGAAACCTCAAAGCCCACCCTTGGTGACACACTTCCTCCAACAAGGCCACACCTCCTAATAGTGCTACTCCCTATGAGCCTACGGGGGCCATTTTCATTCAAACCACTACACTCCATGAGGTTGGTGGAAGAGGCAGCTCTTGCCTTCCCTGGGAATGGAGTGGGAGGGTATGGAGGAAGGCGGGTCCAGAGAGGGGCTCTGGGTGATAGTGGTGGATACTTGGGACTTCCACCCTCAGCTTCAATCTTTGCCAGCATCAGTGGGGAGAAAGGGACTGCCATCAGAGCACAGCTTCAGAAAGGAGTAGGATTCAGGCTGTGCCCTGGCTTCTCGAAGGTCTCCCGAGCAGGAGAACAAGCCTCAGAAGTGGCCCAGGGCATTTCTCATCACTGTGCAGCAGCTCAGGGAGGCTGCTGGTAGCCTGAGGTTAATGCAGATAAAGCTGGAGGCTTGTGTGTGACCTGGTGGCAGGGGACTACTTAAAGGTAAGGAGGAATCAGCCCACCTGTGTGTTTAGGAGGCAAAGAGAACACTTTTCCATAAAATAAATGAATGTGCTGATTTTAACCTTTTAAAACTCTTTGGTTAAAATCCAGAGAGAGGGGGAAAAGAACTCTCTTGTTTCATCTAGCCATTCTTGTATTAATTTATAAGTCAAAATACCAGGCTTAGTTTCCATTAAAATCTGTACCCACCTAAGGTTCTCAGGAATAAAATTCCATTATCCAGGCTCTTTGGTTTCTACTTTCAAGAATGCTTGGTATGCTGGGACTCAGCACAGCAGGGCTTCTGTGTCTGGAAGAATTTTCCCTCCCCTCAGGACACAGTGCTTTCTAGCAGCTTGCCTGCTGGACTTCGCACAAGCCCATGTCTGAGGTAATAACCCACAGCCTTGGAAGGGAATTTTAGGTCTGATTCCAAGACATGCCGTCAAGATCCCCTTCTGAGTAATGGATGGCTCTCCTTTGTGTGCATGGCTGCACATCTGGCCCTGTGGTGTCTATCAGGACAAGGGTGGTGTGCTTGGGCATCCATGATGGTAACACTTGGGGAGGGAACTTCACATGGTTTATGCACTGGCTTATTTTTTTTTTTTAGCTTTATCATATGTACATGAGTGTTTTGCCAGGATGTCTCTCTCCATCCTCTTTCTAAAGCTCCTTCAGAAGGAAAAAGAGAGAAGGGATACCCTGAGTCTTAAGCCACTCAATGGTGCAGAGAAAGTGGAAATTAAAGCCCTTGGTTTGGTGCTAAATCCTAAAGTGTTATGAAGATGAATGAGAGGTATACCGTTTCTATCCAATGAAAGTAGGGTGTGTGTGTGTGTGTGTTTTATCTGTGTGATGTATGTGTGGTGTGTCTATATGTATATGTGTGTGTATTTGAACACGTGGTTCCCCAGTAGGTGGCGCTGTTGAGGGAGGCAGAGGAACCTCGAAGAGATGGAGCAATCCCGGAGGTAGTACCGTAGCTGAAGGCAAGCTTTGAGGGTCCACAGCCTCACCTCATTTCTAGTTCTTTCTCTCATCCTCATGTTTTGTGGGTGAGATGTGATCTCTTAGCTTCCCTCTCTGGGTTCCTGCTGCTATATGCCTCCCTGCCATTATGGATTCTCCCTCTGGAACCACAAGCCCAAGCAAAGGCCTTTTTCTATAAGTGGTGATGGTGTTCTATCACAGCAACAGAAAAGGAACAAACAGATGACCCTCTTCCTACCCCACCACATAACTACTCATTCCACAGCTCCTCATTAAGCACCTACTGTTTACCAAGCTTGGTTCTAGATGGTACCTAGAGATTCCTTCCCCTCCTGGGGAAATCGAGATAACGAATGTAGAAATGCAATGCAGTGCTCTGTCATTCTATGAGAGAAAAACTAGGCAGGCTGGGTATAGGGTGACTGGGTCATTCTTCTAAGCAAGGTGCTGAGATAGACCTGGGAAGACTTAAGCAGGGACTTGACCAGTGTGAGGAGAAGCAACAACCTGGGTGCTGAGAAGAGGCTTTTGGCACAGCAAACAGCAGGTGTAAAGACTGGTTCCACCCGGCCTTTGTGAATACTCCAGTAATGAACACCACTAGTCACTGGCTTTGAGGACTACCCTAATCCAGGAGAGTCTCAACTCCACATCATGACATTTTCAAAACTGCAATCTCCAAACAAGGTCAGGTTCATGCTCTGTTGGGAATAAAGAGTTACAGAGTCGGATTGCGATGGACTCTCTTGGGGGAATGAGATATTCAACTACTCCCACCAGTTATTTCTGAATGCCAGCCCCGACGAGCCTGAGATCAGAATTCTGTGAGTGCAGTGCCCTCAGCATTGGGGGTACAGTGCAAACAGCCTGGCTTACACAGACTTTCAGCAGGTAGGTCACTGAGATGGTGTGGGTCTCAGTAGAAAGCTCATGCTATGGGCCCCTTACCACACACTACCCACGTATAGTGGCATCACACCTGCCCCATGGAGCCCCTGATCTCCTAGAGGAGAGAAGTCAGCAGTCCATAGACTCAGATCCCTTTAATCAGCCCACTGACTGATGCTTTATTTTTAGTTTGATCTCATACAGAGATTATAGTGTGCCACAGAAAGTCCACGAACATAACCCAAGTTCAGATCAAGGAAAATGACTTTGTCTTAAGTCTGTATCCGTAAAGGGTGATGGTTTGAAATTCACCAAAAACTCCGAGTAATCTGGCCAACATGAGAAAATCCAATCAAAATACCTCAGTCATGGGAAAGATAATTTCTTGCATCTGTCAAATGAGAGCTGTTTTTGTCTTGACTGGGCCAAAAAGTTAGAGTTTCTAATAAATTTTTTTCCCCCGGAGAAAAGATCCTATTATGTAGCTCTGAGTGGCCTAAAACTTGCTTTTTAGATCAGGCTGGCCTTGAACTCTGAGTGCTGGGATTAAGAGCATATGCCATCATGCCTGGCCCAAAGTAGGGATATTTTTCTCCCATTTTAAAAATAATTGTACGTAGGGGGACACTTTGGGACAACAGATCCCCTTACACTCATCCAGCCACTGGTAAGTCCCATCTCTCTTATGAAAGACCTATCCATGTGGGCAGCCCCACCAGCATGCCCGGTTATACAAAGGAAGGAGTACCTGTTTCCTGTCCACCCCAGGATGGATGATCGCAGAGCTGGGTATGCTGTGGGAGCTCTATGAGGCTCAATGGATTCTATAGAGAGACTATGGCCCCTTACCGGCCACCCTCCCCCGTCACAAGAAAATGAGTCCCACTGAGCCCACACCTGACCTCTGTTCCTGTCTAAGCAACTCAGAGGAATACTTGTTTTTTTACACAGAAGAAATGATTACCCCAAAATATATTTGACAGTTCGAGTGCTTCTCCAGTTTCATGCTACCCCCACACAGACTTGGCACGTTCCTAGTCTTTACTAAACTCATACCTCTATCCCAAGCCTGATGTGGGTATGAGGAGGGTTCCAGGTAGGGAGAGGTTCCTTCTGGGAAAGGATGCTGATGGGAAGAGCAGCGTATAGCTGTCTGGAGATGGAGCTGAGCAAGCTGCATTGAGACCAGCTACTATGGTTTTTATAGTCACAGTTCCTTAGAGCAAACAGCACTGCATGGGATGGACAGGCTTCTGCCTTGACTGGGTTCTTACAGACCCATGCCTGCAGCCTGCTGGGGGGACCTAGACACCGAGGCCTGATGGTACAGTCTGCCGGCGGCTCTTCCTATCCCCAGCTTCCTCCCTGCACTGAAGAATGGTTTGGGAAGATGTGATGTTGAGGCAAGAACTTCCAAGAAAAGCAAATTCCTCTTTAATGACCCCGCGTCAGACCTTTCTAAAAGGCTGTTTTCTTTAAGATGAACAGCATCCTGGGAAATGCACTTGTTCTCTTTTCCTTTTGTGAATATTTATTTTATTTTTATATATGTATGCGTAGTCACATGTGTGTGGGTGTCCCTTGAGGTCAGGAGAAGATGTTGGATTCTCTGGGGTTGGAGTTAAAAGCAGTGGTGAGCCACTCATGGTGGGGGCTGCACTGAACTGGGTCCTCTGCAAGAGCAGCAAGGGTTTTTAACCTCTGAGCCATCTCTCCAGCCCCTACTCAATGTTTTCAAAGGCTGACCCAGCTCCCAATAGGCAGTAGGGGGCTCGCTTCACCCTGTTGGTTTTTTCTCCCTTTCCTTTTTAAAAATCTTTAGCTAGGTCTGTTATTACCAGCTACTTGGGATTCTGAGGAAGGAGGATTGCCCGCTGAAGGCTAGCCTTGACTACAGAATGGGTTCAAGGCTAACCTGGGCAACACAGTAAGACTCTGTCTCAAAATAAAAAAGATAGAGTTGTAGCTCAGTGGTGTGTGTGTGTGTGTGTGTGTGTGTGTGTGTGTGTGTGTGTGTGTGCCAAGTATGCATAAGGTCATAGGTTCAATCCCCGTACTAAAAAAATGAAACAAAAAAATTCTCATCTTTGAGTGTAGTTCTGTAGTTCTGTTCCTACTTACTATCAATAAGTATTTTTTGTGGGGGGCTAGTTATAAATGTACTTAATCTTATTTTAGTTTAAAAACAAAACCCACTTTCTGATATAGTTATCCCTTCTCTTGATAAATACTGAATCACCCAAATCATTTTGTTACTTAAAAATGTTCATGTCCAAACACAGTTTTTAAGTGCCTCTGGGCTGTTTCGGGTGTGGCCCTTTCATTAACACAGCTTCTCATTTAACTTTGGAGGTAAGGTCCTGCTATGTAGCTCAGGCTGGTCTTGAACAGAATGCTCTTGAGGCAGAATCCTCCTGCCTCAGCCTGAGAACTGGGATCCTAGGTGTGCACATCCACACCCCACTGACACCTGGTCCTAATTCTCTGTGCTGTGTTGCACAGTCAAAGTCAAGTCCTGTATTTCAGGTAAGCAGGACACTGATGAACACCGAGCCTAGAGGTCGGATGCAAGCTGCAGGCATGCTGGTCCTGTAGAGATGCCGCTGTCAGTGACTGAGGCATGAAGCCAGTCTGAATTCTCTTGGGCTAACTTGTAGACAAAAGTATTTGGAGTATGACATGAGGAGTGATTTCCTCTTGTCTTAAAAGCACTGGGAAAACACAATAACCACAATAGTGACATCTCATTTCATGGAGGACTCACGTGTTGTTGACAATGGGCTGTAATGATATCTTATATCCTTATAATGGTTTTGCTTTTCAAAGTCTTTGAATGTCTTATCTTTCTGAAATAGGCAGGGTAGGAATTGGGCACTTACGTTCTGTAATAGATGTTGGCACAAAGTCTAGGATGCAGATCTGCAATCCTCCCGCCCTCAAAGGGCCACACAGTAAATATTTAAGAGTTTTTGAGCACACAAGCAAAACTGTTTAAAATGTAGACTTGAAAATAGAATCAAGGTCAGGCATAAGGTGGAGGGTTACCTGGGGTTACGGTACACATTCAGAGCCAAGAATGAGCCAGGTGTGGTGGTGCACGTCCATAATTTCAGCACCACGAAGGCTGAGGCAGGGGGATTGAGACTTTGAAGTGAGTCTGGGTTATACAATGAGTTCAAAGTCAGCTGACCTCCCTAATGAGACTTTTGTGGCTCAGAGATCAAGTACTTGTCAACTGTGTACACGGCCTGGATTCAGTCCACAGCATCCAAAAAATAAAATCATGAGCAATCACTTTCTACCTTCTCCAAGTTAACAAATGTGGCAGACAACATGTGGGATGATGTCTGTTGTGTCTGGCTAGTGTCTGTCTCCCACCTTACAGTGACAGCCAGATTTTCCCAGGATACATCATGCCTACCTATGCTGAGTCTGACTGCATACGCACTCTGGGTGACACAGCTTTAGGCCTGGCAAGCAGAGTGTAGCATACACTTTGTCTTTGATGAATGGCTGAAGGAGAGCACATGGCCAAGCCAGGCCAATGCTTCCAAAGATTTATTCTTCTTTATTTTTTAAAGTGTGTATATATGTGTGTCTCTGTGTGTGTATATGTGCACGTGTAAGTGCAGTGCCTTCAGAGTCCAGAAGAGGGCATCAGATCCCCTGAACTGGAGTTACAAGCAGTTAGAGCTAGGAACTGAACTCAGGACCTCTGAATGAGCAGAATTAACTTCTTAACTACAGCACCATCTCTCTAGACCAATGCTTCGAAACCAGAGCTTCCCCAGGGGGCTTGCGGAGTGATTGGCAGTGAGGGTCTCACTCTTCCTTGGGGGGATGACACCATTATGGTCTTGCCAGGAACTATCTGATGATGCTAACAGAGAGACTGAGGGTCGGGAGCATCCAGGGTGTGGTCTGCCCACCATCACCCATAACCTTTCCTAGGAGGTCTTAAAAGACTCCAGGTAGATCTTCTAAACCACACAATGTGTACTCACAGGTGTTTGAGAAACACTTTAAGTTCAAAGTGGGTTAGGTTTATCTCCTATATATACTGAAGAATCCTGATCAATTCATTTCCCATAATCTCTTATTAATTAAATAGGATGCTTGCTGATAAGGGCTCATCAATGAGAGCGACAGAAGGTCAACATGTAATTTGCAACCCAACCCCATCATAGGTGGTATAGAGAAGCACAGGCTCTGTGAGTCCATGCGGCCTGTCCACTGTACATTGTCCTCTGGCTTCTTGGCTATTGAGAGTCTTGTCTTTGGTCCAAGGGAAGTGGGATGAAGCAGCTGCCTCTTTCAGGCGGGGGCAGGGAGGAGCTGGGAATAGCTCTCAGGGGCTGCATGACACAGGGTCTGCTGATGTCTTTGGTTGTTTTTTTTTTTTTCTATTGCTGTAATAAAACACCCTTAACAAGAGCAACTTAGGGCAGAAAGGACTTATTTGGCTTACACTTCCAGGTTACAGTCCATCATTGAGGGAAAGTCAAGGCTGGGACTCAAGCAGCTTGTCACGTGCCACATCTGTAGTCCAGAGCAGAGAGGCGAGTACTTATCCATGCTGCCTGCTTGCCCATACACAGCCCATTTTCTTCACTCTTACACAGTTCGTGAAATTGTGCTACCCACGTTCAGCGTGGGTCTTTCTGCCTCAACTGACCATCAAAACAATCCCCCACAGACATGCCTCTAGGCCAACTTGATCTAGACAAGTTTTCCTCATTAAGAATCTCTTCCCAGGTGATGCTAGGTTGTGTCAAGTTGACAGTTAGAACTAACCAGGACATTTGCCATTCACATGATGCCATATAATCAAGAATAACTTTAGTTGACTTGGGTCTTTGAGATTTGGGGTCACTTGTTGCCACAGTCTAGCCCAGCTCATCCTGACCAGGACACACATCAGCCTGAAGTTTTCATATAAATTGGAACATAAAAAAAGAGAGCTGAAGTGGTTTAAATTAGAAGTAAATGACAAGGACTTTGGTAGGTGGACGTGGGTAGTACCATGATGGCATTATCTGAGATGCTTACCTTCTGAAAGATAATGTTGCCACTTCCAGGACAGAGGAAGATGGGGTCACTTATACATAAAATAATTGCAGTGATGACCTGGGAAAGAGGAAGCATGCAGGGGTACTGTTCATCAGTAGGATGTAAGGGCTACCATGACAGCATGACTTACCATAGCCAGAGGGACAATGGCGACCAGGTCCTTCTGGCTGATGAAGATCTCGGACACAGCGATGTCTGTGGTCCCCTTCCTTGGGTACTCCACCTGCCATGTGATGGGCTGTGTCCCTGAGAGGCTGCTGAAACTGGCAATCTCAAAGTTCATCTGCATGACCTCGTTGAATAGATTGCTGCTTCTGCAAGGGAATGAAAGGAAATTGCGGTGATATAGTATGGACCCTAATAAACTTGCCTGAGGATCAGAGGACTGAGCCAGCCACTAGATTAGACATAGAGGTCAGGCAGTGGTGGCACACACCTTTAATCCCAGCACTTGAGATCTCATGCCTTTGCTTGGGGTGCACACACACCTTTAATCCCAGGAAGTAATATGGCAGGGCAGAGAAAGGTACATAAGGCATGAGAAAACAGGAACTCACTCTCTTTAGGCTGAGGATTTTGTAGAGGTCAGAACTAGTGGCTGGCTGTTCTGCTTCTCTGATCTTTCAGCTTTCACCTTGATATCTGACTCTGGGTTTTTTATTAAAAGGCCATCTAAGATTCAAACAACAGGAAATGGCTTTAATATGATGGTGTTTGAAGGATCCTTCTCTCCCTTTACCCCAAATCTGATAATTGTGCTCAGAACGAGAGGATGGAAAGACTACCTCTCAGAGATAGCTCCAGGTACTTGAAGCATGATGTCACTTTCAAATCAGAGAGTTGGGAGCTAAGATAGAGCAGCACCCACAAGGCATGGATCTGAGCAAAAGTTCTTAAACACTGAGCACTGATCAGTGTATGTAGGGATGAGGTCTTTGGGTTGTTTTTGAGAGAAGGGCTCACTTCATAGCCATAGCTGGCCTGGAGCTCACTCTATAGATCAGGCTGGACTCAAAACGTGTAGCTTTGAAATCTCCCATTTCAGCTTCCTGAGTTCTGGGATTAGTGTTCACCACCATGTACAGATAACACTTGTTTTTGTTTTTAGTAGGATTGGACTCCAAAGTCATGCTCAGGTGGAGAACTGCCATAAATATGTACTTTTAAAACTGACCCATGGAGTTAGGATGTAGCTCTAGTGGTAGAGTGCTTGCCTGGCATGCTCAAAGCCCCTGGTTCAATTCCCAGCACTGGAACTACCAGACAAGATGGTGCACACCTGTTATCCCAGGCCTTGGGAAGTTGAAGCAGGTGGATGGGAGTTCAAGGTCATCCTGGTTATACTTTGATTTCAAGGCTAACCTGGGATACATGAGACCTTGTCTTAAAAAGAAGGTGATACAATCCCTGCCCCCAAATAAGAAACGCAGTGCCATGCATAAGCCTGACTCACCCAGCTCTGTGTCTCATACCCTCACTCAGAATCTGCCCCATCAGACGTCCCCTTCTATGCTTGCTGGTGGAAGACAGAGACAAAGAAAGGGAGCCAGTTCATCCTGTGTCCAGTACTTTTCTACTGTCTCTGAGCATCTGCCCTGAGGAGACCAAGAGCCCTCGCCTAATATGGGCAGTGCTGGTGATGTTGGAGCGATAAAGAGAGAGATTTAAACACGTAGGTAACCCCAGAGAGTGCCAGCAAGCACTGCTTGATAAAAATCAATGGTGTGGATTCACAGATGTAACTCTTGAAGGAAAATTTTCAAAATTGGCTTAAAATAAAGCAGTTACTCGAAAGTAAATAAATCCCCCCAGTAGTCACGACAAATTTCAGACCATTGAAAACCCAATTTTCCACACCTCTTGCCCACTGGACTCAACTGTAAGAAAACAGAGCCTAAGGATGAGATAACGCCAAAGGGATTTTTAGCTTCCCAGCCTGCGGGGGGTGGGTGGGGTGGGGGTGGGGTGGGGGAGGGAGTTTGCAGGGATTTGAGTACCCGTGTCATAGCCACCATGGGCAGCTCAGTGCCTGCGGAAACAAAGCCACTCACAAAATGAAGAAATGAAATTCTCAATGGGGAAGTCTCTCCCAGGAGAACAGTACCATTTACCCATTCTGCTTCAAGTGCAGTCAGGAACCCAAAGATCTCTTTCCCACCCTGCCCACAGAAGCCGCTTTCCGATGAGCTCTCCATGGTGCTGAAGAGTATGGCTTTGAGTTGCAGGCTCCACTTTGAGTCGACTGTGAAAGCAGGAACTGAACAAATGCCCCACAGTGAGCAGGATAGGAGAGAAAGAAATGGAGGGGAGATGGGCAAAAGCATGGTGTGTGTGTGTGTGTGTGTGTGTGTGTGTGTGTGTGTGTGTGTGTGTGCGCGCAAAGCTAGAATCATAGGAAAAACAGCTCTATAGAAGTCTGTGCCTCACATTCAAACACACACACACACACACACACACACACACACACACACACACACACACTGCTGTCTTGATCCTCTGTGTCAGTGGCTCCCATTCAGAGTACTGAGGACATCTGGTCAGCAGAGATTCAACACGCTAGCACAGAAAAAGGACCCGGCCTCCCCCACTGTTGTCTGCAGTGAGTACAAGAGGCAGAATTCAGAACCCACGACATAAGGGCAGCATAAGGGAGGGAGAAGCTTATGAAGTCTGCCCCGTGGAACAGGGCAGCACACTTGGATTTCACTCCAAGATTCAGCTTTAAAAATAAGCAAATGGCGGGGCTGGAGAGATGGCTCAGTGGCTGAGAGCACTTATTGCTCTTGCAGAAGACCTGGGTTCAGTTCCTGGCATCCCCATGGCAGCTCTCAACCATCAGTTCCAGGGGACCTGATATCATCTTTTGCCCTCTGTGGGCACCAGACACACATGTGGTGTACCCATGCATACGCAGGCAAAACACTCATATATATATATAAAATAAAAATAAATCTTTAAAAAAAATAAACAAACAGAGCTAGAGGGATGCCCTGTTGTTTTACATGGATTCCGGGGATCAAGTACTTTACTGACTGAGGCAAATCACTAGAGCTGCATGCTCTCCCATCCACTAGAGAGTGAGACTGGGAATCTACCTTCTGTGTTTGTTACCTGAAGTTAAGCTCCGCATAGGCCTTTCTTGAGCCAACCTTCTGCACCTGGGGCTGCGACCCACAATCCTTTCATCTCCCCAGTCCTGACAACAGGACTCCCTCCCCTTCTCTGTCTTCTCAATCTCTTTCCCCTTCCTCTCCTTAGGGTGCCCCACCCTGGCTGCCTCTACCATTCAGGCACTTCAGGCATACTTCCACTCAGGCCATTTGCAATAATTTCTTTCCCACAGGATCACTTGTCAGCCTGCTCCCCACAGCCCATCCACTCATGTTATTGGACCCCTGTTGCTTGGGACTCACCCTTCATTTACATGGCCACACAACCCAGTATGAATTTATCTCCACTTGGGAGTTCAATATCCACATCTCCCTTCACCAATTCAAGCTCCCTAGCAGCAGGGGTATGGTATTCTTCCATTACCTTCAAATGACACATCACCATGCTGACCTACCAGAGGCACGCAGTAAATGTTTGTCGAATGAATAATAGATGAGTGACTGCTCCGGGAGCCTGGCTTCCTGATATTCACACTTTTCCTTCCAGTAGTCAGGTTAATATTAATTTCTACTCAGGAGGGGGAGAGTCTCCATTTTGTTAGAAAGGAGGGTGGAGGCAGGCTTTGAAGCTATCAGCTTTTCCAGAAGGGCTGAACCCATTCCAAAGGAAAAAAAAAAAGCAAAAAGCAGAGTCTGTTGGAGACCTTCCAGAGAAGACACGCTCCGAGGTCCACTCCTAAAACTTTGCATTTTCCAGATATCACAGAGGACAGACGCTGGATCCACTCCAAAGCTTGCTATTGAATTTTACGCCTGCTAAGCTCTGCTAAGTACATAATGAGGAGTCTGAATTAACTATGCAAAAGTGTAATTTACAGTTAATGTTTGTAATTGATGAGTTGCGGGTCTCTGTGGCAGCGCTAACTGCTGAGACGAAAGGGCCCTGAGGGGGATGAAGGAAAGTTTTTTAGTTCTAGAACAGAAGGCCTCCTCTACCCATGCACTCTCTAGTCATCCATCCATCAAGCATTTAGTAAGCAGATCCCTGCCAGGCACCCACTGGAAGCACTCAGAAGCTGAGTGTTGGGAACACTACGGAGTCCCTGTAGTTGACAGTGGGTGGGAGAGTACCTTGGAGACCTCCCAGACTCCTGCTGTCCACTCCCCACACCCTCAGCTTAAAGACACAGAGAGTGGCCCAACCAATGCATATTAGCAAGCCTTGGGGCTCCTTTCTTGTCCCAGGCTTCTCTTCGTTGGCATCCATTTTCCAAGCAGCAGGGACCCCACTAGGGCCAAGAGGTACGGTGGTATGAACATGTCCCCACCCCAACCTCCCAGCCTCACACATCTGAACGGCTTGGTTCTGAGCAGGAGGTGCTGCTCTGGGGCGGTCTGGAGATTTTGGGTCTTTGAGGTGAGTCCTCGTTCGAGGAAGTGGGTTCAGGGGGTGGTGAGCCTTGAGGTGGATAGCTGGACCCTGCTTTTTGTTTGTTGACTGACAACAGGATAGAAACAGCTGCCCCAAGCTCCCATTGCAAACTAGCCCCTGCTCTGCCTTGCCTGTATCCCCTCAGACCAGGAGCAAGAATAAGCTTATGAGCATCTGATGGGAGAAGGCTGTCTTTCTACGACTACAAATTTGTTGTGTTTGGCATGCTGATGAGTTTGGGGTACACACCCCACTCACTCTGTACTAACAATCTCTTATTTGAGGTGCTTAACCTGGGCCGGATGACCAGATACCTAGCTGGACTTCCTCCTTAGGTGTCTCCGTTCTCTTATAGTACAGAGCCTGGAGGGAGGGATGGGCCAGTTTCTGACTTCTTCTTGTTCTGCCTGGCTAGTGGGGCTACCCCAAAGTTATGTGCCCTCCCTGCTCCTTGGTCAAAAAGCACATCGAGAAGAGAGGTGAGGGGCTGGAGATGACTCAGCTGGTGAGGTCCTGAGTTCAAGTCTCAGAATGTAGGGAGAAAAAAAAAAAACCAGGTGTGGTGAAATATGCTCAGAACACCAGTGCTTGGAAAGCAGAAACAGGCTGATCTCTGGGGCCTCACTGTCCAGGAACCATAGCTTCCTCAGAGAGCTCTGGGACCCAGTGAGTGTGGACGGCACCTGAGGAGTGATTGCTAAGATTGTCCTCTAGTTTCCATATGCATGCATACGTGTGTACACACATGGACATGAATGCAAACACACACACACACACACACACACACACACACACACACACACACACACACGATACAAGAAGAGAAGGAATGATTGACAAAGGGATGATCCCCTATGATCCCTGCATAGGGGATTCTGGCTGGCCAGACTGCTTTGAGGTTCTTGCTGTGGGGGTCACCACCTTATATCTGCTTCCTCCTGGTCACTTTGTGCTACCAGATTGTATTTTTTTCTAGACAGGGTCTCACTGTGTAGCCCTGGCTACTGGCTCTCCTGGAACTGACAGAGATCCACCTGCCTCTGCCTGTTAAGTGCTGAGGTTAAAGGTGTGTGTCACCGCCCCACACCTGGTGACTTGTCCTTTACCCCTGAGCCTCCCTGGGTCCCCATTTCCCCTTTTGTAAGCATTAGATATGGAAAATATCCAGTGGCCTCAGGGCTGTGTGCTAACACTCAGCACAGTGGTCATACCTACCCCCCCTCCCATCTGACAATGACATGCGAGTAAGATGAAATTTGGCGAAGCGACATTGGGAAGAAATCTCTGTTTCCCTGGTCTCCTGAAAGACACAGTGTATTCCCTGGGCTATAAACATCCCGGTGCTCAGACACCAGGGTGCCCAGCTTCAAAGGCATCAAATGCCTTAAACAAATGCCCTCTGCCAGACCCTGCATGAGAATCAGGTATAAACAACAACAACAACAAAAAGCAGCAAATGGAAAAATAGATACAGGATCCAATGATCTTCCCCACTGACCATTGGGCTCACTCTAAAAAGGAGTGTCCCCTGGACAGCAGCCCCTCCAACCTGGGATGCCACACCCAGAACCTAGCATCCCCAAATCAGCTCTAATGGAGAGAGATACAAAGCAGAGAAGCTGTAGTTGCTTAGCTGAGGCTGTCCAACGGGACTTCCAATTTAGAAAAAGCCTTTCTTAGGTGTCTTGGAAGCAGCTGGAATGGAGGAAAAAAGAGGCTGAAATGAACCACATCCTTTGAGAAATCAGTTTAAAGGCTGTAATTTTGGCTTAGAGTAAACTCCGTTTAGGGGACTCCTAGTCTGTAGGCTGTGGGGAATTGGATAATACTGTGTTCACACTGGAGATGGAAAACATCATCTTGCTGAAAAATGGTTTTGGTCCCAGGGTCCTCCGGATGCTGAAGTGTTGCAAAGCAGCCGTGACAGCTGGGTCTTTGTGCTCTCCCTGTCTGGGAGGGAGAGCAGTGGTGGGTCCTCTAGGCGCTGGGCTGGGAGGTCTCCGGCTCCCTTCATCTGCAATCGGCAGTATGTATTCTCTGAAGAAAGATGAACTGCACATCTGCAATGTGCGAAGAGATAGAACAGCAGCAGTTCTGATGGCTACTTCTCACCTCAAGGGTCTGTGTGGGACAGAGGGAATACTTATCGACAACAGACCAGCTAGCCACAGTAACGGCCTCCTGAGCACGTGTCCTGTGTGCTGGCCCTTCCGCCTGGCTGTTCTAAGAGGCAGCTGGGAGAGGGTAACACCATTCAGGAAGATAGAATCCAGGCAGAGGCGCTAGAGCCTGTAATGACAGGCTTTGGTTCACACCTGGCCTCACTGCTTCTCCTGTCTTCTTTTCTTTTCTTTTTCTTTTTTTCTTTTTTTTTTTTTTTTTTTCCAGACAGGGTTTCTCCGTGTAGTTTTGGTGCCTGTCCTGGATCTCGCTCTGTAGACCAGGCTGGCCTCGAACTCACAGAGATCCACCTGGCTCTGCCTCCCGAGTGCTGGGATTAAAGGCATGTGCCACCACCGCCCGGCTCCCTGTCTTGTTTCCTTAACTGGTCTCAGAATAATCTTTATTTTAGGATTAGAGAAAGTACCCCCATATCCTTAATGCTTCAGTATCAGCATGGGAACCTGCGCTAGTCCACCAGAAAGGCAGGGGGTGGGGGACACAGTGAGAGAGAGAGAGAGAGAGAGAGAGAGAGAGAGAGAGAGAGACAGAGACAGAGACAGAGACAGAGACAGACAGAGAGAGACAGAGAGAGAGAGACAGAGAGAGAGAGAGAGAGGAAGAGGAGGGAGAGGAGGGAGACAGAGATAGAGACATGGAGAAGGGGAGAAAGAGAGGGAGAGGGGGAGGGAGGTGGAGAGAGGAGGTGAGAATCCAAATGTTCTGAGGCCGTGCAGGGAGGCAAAAAGTTTGGTGTTCACAGCTGTATGTCATCCATTCACAATGATGCTCAGGGGACTGGAAACTGGATTAAGTAGGAGAGGGTTATGAACCAGTACTGATGGTGTACACATACTGCGCTGGGCATTTAATTCATATCAGCACCACAGCCCTTGAAACAAGTCATAGGGATGAGCACCAGCCTCATGCAGAGGCAAGTCCCTGTCTCAAGGATCATAGCTCCAGAAGCAGGACTCAAGCCCAGATCTTCCTGTCCACTTCCCATACAAATGTCCAAGCAGCCAGGGAAAAATGTGGATGCTGTTATTCCTCATATAGATCCACATATATAATACATATATACGTTTGTATTTTTTTTGACACTGTTACTCATATAGCTCAGACTGGCCTCAAACCTTTTATATAGGCTGACCCTGAACTCTCCATACTTCTGCCTCCACCTCCCCGGTGCTGGAATTGCCGCTGTGTGCCACCACACTTGGCATCTATTAGTGACTGAAATGCTGGGGGAAGAGTCTCCAGGCCTGTGTGTGTGGGGGTGAGGGGGTGTGGTGTTGGTTCAGAGAGACAAGAGAGGAGGAAATGGGGAAGAAGAGAAAGGAAAAGAGAGAACAATGATGAAAAGATACGGAAGGTGGGGGTGTGGAAGTTCACGTCGCCGTGGCTGTCACCTCACTGTATGCCACTGCGGACACAGGCTTGCTATGGTAAAATTTGGTGTTTAGAGCCTGAAGAAAACATGCCCCCTCACCCCCGCCTCAAAAGGGCACTGTCCTCTGATCCTTGACAAAGACAAATGGAATGGCCAGGCCCCTCATGTTAAATGGTCCATAAGGAACAGACCTATGATCTAAGAACTCTCACTGTGCAGAGGCCAGAGCTTGCCAGCCACGTGCTCTCTTCAGTCCACAAGGCAGCCGTCCCTCTTTGGTTTTCTTGACACCTGACAGGTGATTCCTTAGCGTCTGTTGACAGTTCTGGGGTCACAGGGAGCCCCATACCTCCCGAGGAAACCAGTTCCACTGTGGGTAGCCTGGGCTTCAGGAAGCTCCTCTTCATATGGAGTGGTGTGAAAGCGACTCCCAGATGTTGGCACCTGGTTGTTTTCCTAACTGGGGGCCCAGGAAAAGTGTCATTGGGAATACAGAAAGGAACCTGCAGCTCTCCCTGACATACAGGCCCCAGCGCTCAGAACCTGGGCTCTGAGCATATCAGCCAGCATGCTGCAACAGAGAGAGGTGAGTACTGGGGAGGTGAGAATTCACCTCCTTTGTAGACCATGGGGAACTTCTTTCACTTATCGTCCATCCGTCCATCTGTCCATCCATCCCTCCCTTCCTCCCTCCCTCCCTCCCTCCATTCGTCCATCCATCCACTTATCCATTTATCCATTTATTTCTTATAAAGTTTCTAAGATTCATATTTTTTAAAATTTTATGTGTATGAGTGTGTTGCCTGCAAGTATATGTATACATATACATATATGCATATGTACACACACACACACACACACACACACACACACACACAATGTGCATGCCTGGTACCCATGAAGGCCAGAAGAGGGCATTGGATCCTGTGAAACTGGCACCACAGATAGTTGTGACACATGGACATTGGGAACTGAGCCTGGGTCCTCTGGAAGAGCAGCCAACGCTCTTAAGCACTGAACCATCTCTCTAGCTCCACCCCAGGACATATTTCTAAGCACTTGTATTCATCACTGACTGATGTGTGTGGTAAACCATTAAGACCTTGGACCTCACTGGGTCTAAGGCTCTATATTCAGCTCCCCACTGGCCCAATGGGAGGAATAAGAACAGAGGGGGAGCCCAGGCATGCAAACATCGAAGGAAGCAAGCACAGGAAGCCTGCTGCTGCAGTGTGAGACAGCATTGAGCAGCCTGGGTGCTGAAGATGGCAGATTTGTAGCATACATGGCCCCAGCCAAGGAACAACCACCAGCTTCCCAGATTTCTGGCTTTTGAAGAGGATCCAAGAACCTGGACTCTTAAGTAAAAACCTCCTGGTGTTTTCAGCAGATAGTAAACTCAACAGAACGGAACAAGCAGAGGCTGGTAGAAATGAAAACTGGTAAAGAAGCCAGTTTGTCTTCAGCCATGCTTACTGTGGGTCCCTCCAACAGCCACCTATGGATGGATGAGCAAAAGGCTCACAGGTCTCTACCCTTTTTCTGCTGACCTATTGGCAATGAATAGGTTCTGAGAGTGGGGGAGGGCCTTAGTTAGGGGGCGTGTCTTAGTGTCTTCAATTGCTATGATGAGACACCATGACTACAGCAACTCTTATAGATGAAAACATTTAATTGAGGGTGGCTCTCTTACAGTTTCAGAGGTTTAGTCCTTTATCATTCTGGCGGGGAGCATGATGGTGTTCAGGCAGACATGGTGCTGGAGTAGTAGCTGAGAGTCCTACATCTTGGAAGCAACAGGAAGTTGACTGAGATACTAGGTGGTATCCTGAGCATAGGAAATTCCAAAGCCCACCCCCACAGTGACATACTTCCTCCAACAAGGCCACACTTTCTAGTACTCAATTGTTCTGTTGTTTGCTTTGGGTTTCCTTATTCTCTCTTTCTGTCTCTTTCTCTCTCTCTCTCTTTCACACACACACACACACACACACACACACACACACACACACTTTAGCTTACATTTGTTTATTTGTTCATTTAACAGAGAATCTTATATTAGTACATTAAGTTGAACATGGGACTCAAAACCTATATGGAATGGGTCATGGAATGCACTCATGAGATCTTATTCATATGTACTGAGCCACAGGCTGCTTCTCATCAGAGCTCACCAGAAGTCTCTGGAGAGAACTGAGATGAAGTCCTTTCTCACTCTGGGATTTGATGGAGTTTGTGCTGTTGTAAATACAGCCCCAATGCAGCCATCTCTTGAGGTCTGGGTTCATACGCTGATGTCTCATCTCCTAAGTGATGGATAGAGGTGGGTGCTGGGAAGGTTAGGTCCTGAGAATGGGGCCTCCTTGTGTGAATTTAGGGACCCAGATAGCTGTATGCTCCTCTTTTTCTGAGTAGTTAGAATGGAAGACTGTGTCCAGGAGGAAGAAACTGTTCCCAGACATCCTGAGTCTGCTGAAACCCTCTGATGACCACATTTGGCCTCTAATGACCCTTGTTGCCAACATCCAAGGACATAGTGTCTGAGCACAAGCACAGACAACATGTCCCCACACCGAGAAATCCTTCCTGTTACAGTTGTGACATGAGGTATACTCACCAAGACTAATGTGCTGAAAGGCTTGGTTCTCACTGAGGGGTGTTCATAGGTGGGCAGTGAACATGAGATCTCTAATACAGTCAGTGTATGGACCCAAGGTTAATTTTTAAGGTGTTTCTGGTGACAATAGAAACTTGGGGAGTTAGGGCCAAGATGGAGGAAGTCATCTGTGGGAGCCCATATTCAGGTTCCTAGTAGCTTTACCCAGCAGGTCTGAATAGAGAGGATAATTGGACCACGGACCTGAGTGCAGGTGTCTGAGATGGTTCACACTTGGCTGTGCTGAGGGGAGGTCCTTTGCTCCACCCCTTGGCATTTCTATAAATACCCTGGGGCAGAGACAGTCAGGACCCATTGGAATAGGTTCCAGGCCCTCTCAAGGCTATCCTGTATTTTCTATCTGTTTATCCCCACACTCTAAATCTTCTATCTAATATTTCCTGCTGCTTGCACTCAAGAAAACTCTGGAGAACTGTGGGGTTGGTGGGTAGCTGCCCCGCAGTCATCAACGGGGGTGTGTCCTTGGAGGATGAGCCTCGTCTGAAGCTACTTCCTATGCTTTCTGCTTCCTGGTAACCACGAAGTGAGCCACTTTCTGTACCACATGCCCTGCCATTGTGAGAGTCTTCTTCATCTCGAACCCAGAGTAGCAGAGCCAGTTGATCATGGGCCAGAGCCTCTGAAACTATGAGCCAAAAATAGCCTTTCTCTCCCTTAACTGCCTATCTTAGGTATTTTATCACAGTGATAGAAAAACTGGATGACACGCTTCCCTTCCCCTAGTGTGTATGCACAAAGTCTGGGGAGTGAAATGAAGAGTACTGACTTCAACCTGGGGTCCCCAGGCCCTCGGCTCTACTTCTTCCCCTGCAGCCTACAGCTTCTGTACCTTAGCTGAACAGCACTCCCAAGGAAAGGTACAGGGAGGCAGTAAGATACAAGCCCGGAAGGGGGCTCCCTTTAATGTAGCAAATGTAAACCCAGGGCTGTGGGATGGGCTCCGGGACATGAACTGGGTTCAGCTGCAGATAACTGGAACCAAGAAGACCAGAGAAAATGAAGCCAAAGACACAGAGTGTGGGCTGCAGGCTATTCCCTTTCCACTTAGTGACATGGCTTCATGTGGCTTTTAAGACAGACGTTTCCCACCCCACCCTCGGCTTGGCTGCCTAGTCAATATTTGCCTCAGTTTCTTTTGACAAAAGGCATGATGGGTTTTCACAAAAGGAAAAGAGAGAGGAGAAAAACAGAATTGATGGGGGAGGATAAGCCTCACACATCATTCAGGAGTAGTTAAATACACGTGGCAGAGCGGCGGTTTGATTTGCTTATGTAATAGTGGAAAAGTACAAGCCCGAATCCCAGCTCTCCCTGTAGCTAATAGTCATTTTTAACCATAACAGAACAAAACCCTGGTCTTTGCAAAGTAGGTCACAGATTGCTAAATATATTCTGCTAAATATATCTTTCTAATATGTATTGTGTACTTATAAAAACTATACTTATATAAATACATACCATAAATCACATGCAAGCATGTAGCATATATTTACTATGTACGGCTCTAGCCGATATATTTGGCTATGGTAATTATTTGGCATTTTTTTTTGACATTTCAAAAAGTTTTAAATGTAGCACACTCACACAGTAACAAAATAAAAACTGCAAACACAACAGAAAACAAGAGTATGAGAATTAAGCTTCCCTCCCACTCCCAACATTTAATTTCTCAAGTCTTCTTATGTAGCTTTCCAGAGATCAGCCTTGTATTTGCAAACATACTCCTCCTACTTTGTGTCTTTGTATGTGGTGTGCATACCTGTGCGTATGTGTGTTCGGATGTGTGCAGGTGCACACGTGTGGGTGGTGTATGCATGTGACATTCAGTGTCTCCTTTAATTGCTCTCAACAGTATTTACTCAGGTAGGGCCTCTCGTTGAAGTTGGGGCTCAGTTCAGCCTGTTTGCCTAGCCAGCTCACTCCCAGGAACCCCCTGTGTCTACTTCCCAGCTTTCAATACGGGTTCTGGGACCCCAAACTCTGGTCATCAGGCTTTATCCACTGAGCCATCATCCTGGCTTTTATAACTTTATTTTACAACTTGTCAGGTATTTATTTGTGTGTGTGTGTGTGTGTGTGTGTGTGTGTGTGTGTGTGAGAGAGAGAGAGAGAGAGAGAGAGAGAGAGAGAGAGAGAGAGAGAGAGTTGGTGCATGCCACGGCACATGTATGGAGATCATAGGAGAACTTCTGGGAGTCAGTTCTCTCTTTCCACTATGTGGGTCCTGGGAATCAAACCCAGGTCCACAGCGTTGGTGGCAAGCAACTTTGCCCACTGAGCCATCTCGCCAGACCCTCTTTTGTCACTTTTTATTTTTCAGCTGTAAGAAAATACACTTAGTATAATTTTCTGTGGGATCCCCCCTGCAGGTACACAGTGCACACACTGAGCACACACAACGTCCCAGACACGTGGTGAGGTGTGCAGCCCTCGCCATGCCCATCTCCCTAGTTCCTGCCACCTTGGATAACTGCTGTCCATCCCTCAGCCTCTGGTACCCACCCTCTACTTCCTGTCTCTGAGTCTAGTCCCTAGGGGACCTATCACAAGTGCAATCTGAGGCATTGTTCCTTGGGTGTGAGAGGAGGTCCCCGAGATCCACCTGTGCTATAGCATCCTTCCATTCTTCACTCTCAGAGAGTTATAAACCACCCCCCCCCCCACTTTGTTTCTTTTCCTACTTCACAAGACTTCCTAGAGAAATTTCCAGACCAATGGATATAGACTGCCCATTTCAAATGACCGCAGACTACTCCACTTACTAGAAGTGTCAAAATGCATGTGACCTGTTGCAGACAGTACCTCGATAAGCTTGTCCGAACACACACGCAGAGACATCTCAGGGCATGCTCCCGTAAAGAGGTCCACTGGGTTGTAGGGTTTGGACATTTAAAACTTCATATCATGAAAATGACATCCACAGAGAGGGCACCCACTTACAATGCCAAGAGGGTGCACCAAGCAACCCTCCCATTTGTCCTCACTTGGCACAAGAAGTTCATGGTTCTAACTGGGTCTGCCTTGGGCCTCTCTCGTCCTTTGGTTATATGACTATTAAAATGATGGACTTCCAGAAATTAGAGTCCCCTAGGAATCTTCCTCTGGGAGGAGAAGAAGCTGAAGCCCTTGTAGCGGCCAGAAGAGGAACTTGTCTCCTGGAAAGAGATTGGCAGCTTGACAGTTGTCCTTCTAGAAAACCTTGGAACTGGGACACTGATGGGCAGGGACCACACCTCGAGGACTGCCTGGTTATGCATGTTGCTGCCTTTGATTTAAGCTCTAATCTCATGTCTGATGTTCTGATGATGGACTTGGTGGGGACGGGTGGCTGGGTCTCTTGTTCCTCAATCTCAGTGTGACCGTGCTGAAGATATCTCCCTTCTATGCTTAAAAAAAAGCATTAGACTTTTAATTGTCTTATCAGGGATGAATCTGGTTTGTTGCGGCACAGGCTGTGGCCCCAAGTCCCGGAATAAAGTGACCACAGCCTATGGGACTCTGCTCATCTCCTAGCAACAAGCATGAAGACTGAACTAGGTCTTGTCTTCATTGTGGCCCTCAGTGGACCATGTATCCTGGGCTCAGGTCTTGCCTCCCCGCTCCCATGGATGGAGGGGTGCAGGAGGCAAGTCTGTTGCATTTTAGGGAAGGTAGCCTCACACCACTTGAGGCTGCCATGGTGGGATACATGGAAGGTCATGCTGGGGAGAGGCAGGGCAAGCATCAGCAAGGTGAGTCCTGCCTGTCTTCCACCAAAGTCAAGCCCAATCTGCCCAGCACACAAATGAGGCCACCTTGTACATGCCACCACTGGGCTGCCCCCATGCACAGCCCACCACTTGGCTGCTCCTGCTGATGTCACCAATAGGCACAGACCAATAGGCAGAGTTCCAGCTGGGTCTGATCCTAAGGACAAACCTGTTACAAGCTGTGGAGAAATGGGGGTGGGGGGGTGAAGAGAGCTTAGGGGAGTGGGAGGTCCTTGCTGGATCAGGAACAGAGTGGGAGAACAAGGAAAGAGACACCATGATAATTGAAGACTTCATGGGAATAGGAAGAAGCAGAGGTCCCCAGAAATCCACAAAGATGACTCCACTATAGACTACTGGCAATGGTCGAGAGGGTGCCTGAGCTGACCTACTCTGGTGATTGGATGGCCGAACACCCCAACTGTCATGATAGAACTCTCATCCAGTGACTGATGGAAGCAAATGCAGAAATCTGTGGCCAGGCCCCAGGCATCCAATCAACGAGAGAGAGGAGGGATTATATGAGCAAGAGATAGAGACCATGATTGGAAAAAGTACAGCGACAACTAGCCAAACTAGTGGAAACACATGAACTGTGAACCAATAGCTGAGGAGCCCCCATGGAACTGACTAGGCCCTCTGGATAAGTGAGACAGCTGATGAGCTTGAACTGTTTAGAAGGCCCCCAGGCAGTGGGACCAGGACCTGTCCTTGGTGCATGAGCTTTTTGTAACCTAGTGCCTATGCTGAGACACTTTGCTCAGCTTTGGTGCAGGGAGGAGGGGATTGGACCTGCCTCAACTGAATGTACCAGGCTCTGCTGACTCCCCAAGGGAGATCTTGCCTTGGAGAAGGTGGGAATGGGGGGTGAGATGGGAGGGAAGGCTGGGGGGTTGGAGGAGGGAGGACAGGGGAATCCGTGGCTGATATGTAAAATGAATAGAAAATCTCTTAATTAAAAAAAAAAGAAGTGGATGAAGCTATATGGTGGGATTTCCTGTCACATAGCAATTATTATCTTATAATTTATATAAATAAATATTATATAAATATATATGTTATAATATACAAATATATAGTAAATAAATATTATAAAAGATTCCCAAGCAGGAAAGCTTGTAAACAAGGAAAACCATCTCAGCCTCTAGTGTCACGGTCAGATGGTAAGAAAGACTCTGTGCTGACTAGTCTTATGTCAACTTGACACAAGCTAGAGTCATCAGAGAAGAGGGAGACTCAATTGAGAAAATGCCTCCATAAGATCTGGCTGGAGGGCATTTTCTTAATTAGTGCTTGATGGGGGAGGACACAGCCCATTGTGGGTGGAAGCATCCCTGGGCTGGTGGTCCTGGGTTCTTTAAGAAAGCAGGCTGAGCAAGCCATGGGGAGCAAGCCAATAAGCAGCACCCCTCCATGGCCTCTGCATCAGATCCTGCCTCCAGGTTCCTGCCATGTTTGAGGTCCTGTTCTGACTTCTTTCAACGATGGGCCATGGTGTGGAAGTGTAAGCTAATGAAGCCCTTTTCTCCTTAACCTGCTTTTGGTCATGGCGTTTTGTCACAGCAACAGAAACTCTAACCTAAGATAGACTCGAAAGAAAAGCTCATGCCAAAATATACAAAGGGCAAACAAGACAGATACAGGAAAAATATGGGCCAAGGAGAGGGAGTGACTCCTCTCTGCTAGGTCATCCCCTGGCCTTCACATTTCTCTGAAAGCATAAGTGCAAAACCCTGGACATACATGCAGAAACATTTCCCATGTTCTCATACATGTTTGTCTCCCCAAGAGGCACTTACTTAGGCCCAAGAACACACGGTAACTCTTCCTCACTCCTTACCTGTCCCAGCTGGGGGTTCTGCATGAAGGATATGCCTTTTCATGCTTGAGTCCATGCTTAGCGATGCCCTCCCCCCCCCCCCCGCCCCACCTTTTCCCAGTCTTTCCTCAGTAGCATAAAACGGTCAGCTACACATCACAGCAGATTCATCTCTCTGGGAGCACGAGTCAAACATCAGCTTTCTCCATTCACTCCTTTATAGTTTGGCACCATGCGGATGCCCTGAACCATCACCCTCACGCCAATACAGTAAAGAGCGGATGAGGAGTCGGCAAATTCGACATCAGTTGCCTGGCTCTGAAATACGCTCCAGCTGGGTCTCAAATGCATCTAATATCCAGGCCTGTCATTATAATGGCCAGCTCTGCATTTTAAAGACTAGGAAACAGGCTCTGATTCATGGAGCCTGGGGCTTTGTAACCGCTGGGATGAGAATCGAGAATCGATCGTCTTCAAAGGAAAGTCAAAGTGAGCTTGAAGTATTGCTGAGCCCACTCATACCATGTGGCCTTCACAAGTGATGTGAAATGCGCTTCTTCTCACAGTGATGGAGGCAGAGGCCCGTGAGGGCCTTGCTGTTGATCTATGCCATGTATTTAAGGGTTCACTGTATTTAGTAGTACACTGTGATTTGCAAATTACACATTGCTTTGGGTAATTTGTACTTTAGGAAAAGGGGAAGGGGGGGATGAGGAGGAGGGGGAGGAGGGAGAGCAGGAAGAGAAGGAGGGAGAGGAGGGGGAGGAGGATGAGGAGGGGAGGATGAGGAAGGAGAGAGGGGTGGGGATGGGAGAAAGAGGGAGAGGAGAGGAGGAACAGGAGGAGGAGAAGGGGGAGGATGGAGAGAAGGGGGAGGAGGGGAGAAAGGTGAGGATGGTGAGGAGGGAGGAGGAGGAGGGAGATGAGGGAGAAAAGGAGGATTCACAGAATGAATCCAACTGAGTTCTAATGGAAGCTGCTACTGCATGTGAACTAGCACGAAGCCTCGGAGATCACATGTCCTTATTTTGTATCTGCCCTGATCCAAGCTTAAACTTTACTCCAGGGTCTCTTACTGGCCTGGAACTCACCAAGTGGACTGGTCTTGTTGGCTAGCAAGCCCCAGGCATCTTCCTGTCTCTGCCTCCTCAGTGCTGGGTTTATAACCATGCACCACCATGCCAGATTTACAAGGGTCCTGGGGATTGAACTCAGGTCTCATGCTTGCAAAATAAGTACCTTACTGAATGACCCATCTACACAGCAGCCCATGATTCTCCAATTCTAATGTAATATGTTGGCTTGCCCACTGACATGCCCTTAACTACTGACCTCTGATGGAAGTAGAGTTGACTCACCCTTAAGGACCAGTCTGTTACATGCACCACCATGCTGGGCTATGAGGCAGCAAGATTAAAGAGTAATGCCAACTCAGGCCCTCTGGCTGTGTGTCCATGAAACCAGTGATGCCATCAGGGGCAGCCCCTCTGGGTACCCCTGCTGGTGGCACCAGATAGCACCGATTGCCAGAGCAGAGCACAGGGATATCCTTGTCTCTAGTGATATTTGCTTGCTTGATGTGTTATACCTAATAGATTTCAGGACATTGGTTTTTTTTTCTTTTCTTTTTTGTTTTTTGAGATAGGATTTCTCTGCATAGTTTTTGGCGCCTTTCTTGAATCTTGCTCTGTAGACCAGGCTGGCCTCGAACTCAGAGATCTGCCTGGCTCTGCCTCCCGAGTGCTGGGATTAAAGGTGAGCACCACTGCTGTCTGGCAGGATATTGGTTTAATTGTTGTAGGCAAGCATTTTCAATAGCCACCTACTGAGTCTCCTAAATATAAAAGTCCCCTAGCCACTTCTAATCACATCCAAGTCTTCATGCTTTCTTATCACAATCATAAACTGTGTTTATTTCTTTAAAAATAAAACTCAAATTTCCCATTCCTTAGGTAAGCTGTTTTAGACAATGTTTTGTTTTTTTTTTAAAGATTTATTTTTAATTTTAAGTATGTGTGTCTGTGTGGGGTATGCACACCTGAGTGCAGTTGCCTTTAGAGGCCAGAAGAGGGCATCGGATCACCCCTGGAGCTTGAATTCCGGGTGGTTGTAAGCTACTTGATTGTGGATGTTGGGAACCAAGCTGTGGTCCTTTACAAGAGCAGCAAGCACTCTTGACCCCCTAGTGTCTCTCTAGCCCTTCAGGTTAAGCTTAACAGGAGAAAAGGTCTATTTAATAAATTGTATGCATCTGATGCTTTACAATAAAGAAAGAAGTTGGCCCTAAATGTGTGGGTGAATTTTAGTGGATAGGAAAGAACACAAATGGAGGGGTAGAAATTATAAAGATAGTAGTGGGGAAGGGGGTGTCCAGGGAATTCAGACCTGGAGAGAGGTGGTCTGGGGAGAGGAGGACACAAGAAGACATGTTGACATGTCCTCTGAAGCACTGAAAATAGGACAATCAGCTACTGTCTGATGGGCATTTTCTGCAGTGGGCGGCTCTCAAGGTGACTCTCAGTGGATCGGCATAGGGTTGGGAGGTGGAGGGGGGGTGGGCACTTGGCCTACATCCAAAGCATGAGTGATACTGTGATTTCAAATGCATCCTTCTGTTTACACAAAAGAGGATGGGGATGAGGGCTCTCTTGGGGGCACTCGGAGGCAAGGAAAGAGCCATTTAGGGCCACTCATCCTCACTGGCAAAGAGAGAGGTGGGCCCTGGGCCAAGAGTTTAATTGCACTTATTTGTATGGCTCCTTTATATTTGTGGCAGCTGATGCTGTTTTTTTTTTTTGTTTGTTTGTTTGTTCATCCGTTTTGTTTTGTTCACTTATGACATCAAGTTTCCTCTTGAAATATATTTATTTAAGGAGGAAAAAAAACTGAGTTGGCTTCAATATACAACACTAACTAAATGAGTCTGGTACTGGTGACCATATCTACAGCAGACACTGACGGATGGTTTCCTGAAGTGCTGTGGGGTCTCTGTATGGGAGCAGGGCAGTGAGACGGCATGTTCAACCTTCTCCGAGGTGGTGAGAATGGCAGGAAGTAAAGAAAACTGGCTACTTGGAGAGTCAGGACTCATCCCATATCCCTGGGGGAAGTGGAAGGCTACGCTGTTCTCTTTATGAACCCAAGATGGATCATCAAACTTTTAAAAGATCAATGGCCACATAAGGAGTGCCAAGCAAGAAGAAGTGGGTGGTTAGTAAGGGCAAGAGGCGCCAGGGGCAGGCACAGCTCTGTGCTTTCTGAGAGGACCAGTTTGTTTCTGAGAGGGCCATTTCCACCTCAGTCTAAGAGTTGCAGGGAGACTGAACCGATGTGAGGAATGCCATAGCCTCAGAGAAGGTATGGAGCTTGTGACTTTGAGTCAGCCCTGGTCACAGAGTGTGGGTGTAAATAATAATGATCCCCCCTATTCTTAGTTCATTAAACTTTCTCTCAATAGAGGGGGATAGCTTTGGATCTGTTCTCCCAGATACTGGGCTTCAACTGACTCTATGGAGTCGACTTTGACCATAAATGATCCCAAAGGGACATAAGAAGATGATCGGGAAAGGTACACAGTCATGGGTTCACGTGATCTGGTGTCCACAAAGTATTATGAAAGTACTGTCATAGACTTTGAGCTGGACCAGGAGACCAGGGGGTATCTTCAGTGGAATCACCATGGAGACACACCTCTGGGCTTTTCTGTGAGAGCATTTCCAGATTACCTAGAGGGAAGACACACCCTGAATGTGGGCAGTACCATCCCACAAACTGGGGTCCTGAAAAAAAAAAAAAGAGCATCCATCTCTCTCATCCTGACTGTGGATGCAATGTGACCAGCCGCCTCACGCTCCTGCCGCCCACCATGACTCACCCCCCCCCCTTCGCCCCATGATGGACAATGGTGCAAAATAAACCTTTCTTCCTCTTAAGTGGCCTTTGCCAGGTATGTTGTCACAGCAAGGAGGAAACACTGCTTCTCCCATCATTAGACTTTCTCATGGTCTCCGCTTACAGCTCTGCCTGCTGCAGATCACTGATCAGCCACGTTGGACAGTGTTGTCACAGACCTGCTCACACACACATTATACCCAGTGGGAGCATGACGCATGACTACTTTCTCTCCCCATCTGTGTTGAAAAGTCAGTTTCTATCCATTTATGAGTTAGGTTCTTGGCCTGTCTATATCTGCCTTTTAAATTCTCCTTTGAATGGTTATGACATTTTACAATTCTTCCACTGATCATTATTCACTGAACTTCTGGGCACCTGTTCATTACTTGTGACAAAGTTGTGCCTTGTTTGTTGTTTTGTAAGTCGGCAAACAAGAAATGTCTTATTTTTCTCTTTAAAAATTTTGTTTTATTTGTGTATTTGTGTGTGTGTGTGTGTGTGTGTGTGTGTGTGTGTGTGCGTGTGCACATGAGTACAGTGCCCTCAGAGACCAGAAGAGGGCGCCAGATCTCCTGTAGGTAGAGTTACAGGTGGTTGTGAGGTGTCTTATGTGGGTGCTGGGAACCAAACTCAGGTTGTCTGTAAGAGCAGTATTGAATTTTAACTGCTGGGCTAACTCTCCAGCCACAAAGCAATGATTTTCATATACCTTCAATTTTGTTGGCTTACCTGCACACAACCTTCCCCCACCTTTCCTGATCCCCCCCACACACACACACTCCCCGGCTGCTCCGTTCCTCTCCTGAGGAGGCTTCACTCTGCTTCCATGCCACATATGTTTTCAATCACTCCACCTGCCCCCCTTTCTAGCTGCATAGTCTGTTCGAGCCACACTTGTGACTTTATGTTTTAAAGTTGTTTTGCAAGGTAAACACATGCTAGGGAAAGTGCCAGACTGTCAGGGGTTCAAGATGATTAGAAAGGATTTCCGTGTGCATGGAGATGCACATGGGAGAGGAGCCTCCAGGGATGCAGGCTCCTCATTTTTATACTGACTCCATCTATGCCCTTCACCTTCTCACTTCTTGTAAAAGAGGCTCTGATGGGAAAGGTTTCTGAGGAACAGAGTGAAGCGTGTGGGACTGACTCCTTTCTCCTTGATTTTACCTCCCAGGATGAAGACCTGTTACCGAAGATAGGAAAACTTGCCTCCTACTGAACCTTGGGCTGGGAAAGGCCCCACTGCTCTTGGTGGAGAAGTCCCACCTCAGCAGAAATCCACCGAAGTTTCCCCTCCCAGCAAAACCTCCAGAAAGATCTTAAAGATGTCAGTCCATTCTTGTCTTCCCTAGCCACGAAAGCTGTCACGGAATCACTCTTCTCTGAAAGACAAATCCTGCCCAAGTCCTCCCAGCGGGTACCAGAGGCAGGCCGATCCACAGAGAGAGAAAAGAACGGGGTATGTGTGAGGGGATACAGTGTTTAATGAGGGCTGCGTGTCACTTTGGGAAGGTGGAAGGCTGGAGATGGATGTTTCTGCAATGATGTGATTTTATTCCACGCACTCTTAAGTGGGGTTAAAAATGTTAAGTTTTATATTACATATATTTTACCATAATAAAAAATTCCATTAACAAGGCACTTTCATTTATATGGGCTTGACAGAGGGCAGTGGAGACTGTGTCAGTGACAGCATTTTTGTGCTGAACAGGCCAGAAACCCAACCTCAGATGGGATTAAGTGAGGGAGAACTATGTCTTCTCACCATATCAGAGGGCTGGAAGGCAGGCGAACTCAGAGATGGTGAGGTGGGGGCTCTGACAAGGCAAATCAAATCCTTTTTTTATGCTTCTCTTCTACCCTGCCCAGAGCATTGACCTCTTTCTTCTCATATCGGCTCCAAGAAGCTACAACAGCTTTAACCATCATGCATGCTTGTGTACATGTATAGAGGTGAAGACCTCAGGGTAACCTTGGGTACCATAGGCTGGACTAACTGGCCAGCAAACTCCAGGGATCCCAGCTCCACGTCTAAGAAAAGTTTTGCTTTTCTGAATGGAAGAGACAGCCACAGCAGTCTCTGCCTGGTATCTAAAGCCACGCCCCTTCTCCCTTGGAACTCAAAGGGTGACAGTAGATAGAGTCACCACCGTCTGTATAAGAGAAGAGGAGCCTCATGCCAAAGATGGCTGAGCAGGAAGAGGACAGGAGTCTGGGTCCCTGATGGCTTTGCAGGGCCACCAAGTCAACCCCAGCCCAGCTCTGCCTTCTGCATGTCACGTTGTACCAGATCAGGTGAAGCCTGTCCCCTTAGGGCGCTGTCATATGGCTTCTGTGAAATCAGCCAGGGCTTCAATTAGGGCAATACACACACACACACACACACACACACACACACACACACACACACACACACACAAAGATGAGAAAAATCAACTGAAATCTGGACCGGGATCTAGCTCAAACGTGTCACAACAAGATTTGTGAAGGTCCTTGAACATGCTCAAGTGTTGTTAATTATTTGGAAAGGAAATGGACATCAGAACACACATCCTGCATGGCTGTGAGCCAGGGCAATGTCAGAAAGTGGATGGTTCTTTGTTCAACGTGACTGTGTGACTGTGTGACTATGGTGTGTGTGTGTGTGTGTGTGTGTGTGTGTGTGTGTGTGTGTGTGTACGCACGTGCGAGTGATCATCCTTCACTCTCACTCCTTTGTGTCTTCTTTCTCTCACTCTCCCCACTTTTTTTTTTTTTTGGTGATGTTAGTGGAAGCTTTACGATAAGAAACTAACCCCAGTAGCAGACACCGGGTAATTCATATTTTTCCACGTTTTCCCCTTTAAATACAGTCCCAGCTGAGGCTTTATCTCCCCTTCCACTTCTCACTCCCTCACGATGATCAGAAAAGGACATCAAAGCTGATCAAAGAGACAGCAGAGCAGAAAGCGCTCACCCCGGGACTCCACGGGCTGAGACGACTCCAGCACATCTGAAGTTGGTTTTAGATTTTTATTGAATGTCTCTCCCCACTCCCCTTTTATGATTTTGGCAACAGACATACTACAATCAAGCCTCTCTTGAGGCAGCTGTGTAAGCTATCCCCCCCCCCCCCCCGCCCCCGCCGCCGCCTCCATTTAACTGGAGACAATGAAAAATTAATCTGAGCCTGTCTCAAACAAGTCTTTTGCAGAGACAATGAGACCCTCGGACATTATCCTTTCTCTCCCACAGATGTTTGCCGACTGTTTTTATTTACCAAATTGCCTGTCGGGCTTTACAGCCCCCTCCATGCACAGCACCTAGGGGGAGCTACCTTCCTGTCATCTGGCTAATGAACAGTGTGTGGTATAAATGAAGACAGATCACTCTTTCTTCCTTCTAACCCAACCTCTTTTCTCTCCTTGCATAGCAAATCTCCACCTGATGCTTTTAAAGTGTGGTATTCGGTCAGTGGGGAAAAGTTTTATTCTGCCTGGGCATGTGCTAGCTCCTTAGTGTTTTTAACATCTGGCTTTATAAGAGACAGTGTGAAGAACACGCTCGCATCTGGATTTTACCGCAGCAGAGACACAACAAATAATGTGCCCAGGAGAGACTTGCTCTGTCGATCAAGTCACTCCTGACTCCCTCCCAATTTTCCTCTTTGATGGGACCCATCATTGTCACTTTCCACACCCTGCTCAGGACCATGGTGACAACTTCAGGGTGTGTCCGAAACGATCTAAGGGCTCCTCTGTCTGGAATGTCCCTCTCACAGAGCCGGTGACATGTTACTGCTTCCAAAAACACTTGACCGACTACCAAAATGTCATCCAAATGGCCTTCCTGTGCCTGTTTCAATGTCCCCCATTACCATCCCCAGACAGCATACAGACCCTGAGATGTGTCAGAGAAGAATTTTGGTGCCCACAGCACACACAGCTGGGAAGTGACCGCAAGGCACAGAGAAGTGTCTCAGTGAACATCCATCCAGTGACCGAAGGAGATACAGGAGTGCGCAGAAGAACCTGTGGGTGCAGCTCCCTTCTGCTTTCTGCTCAACTGTGTGTTTTCGGGGCAGACTGCCTCAGTTTCCCAGAGATTCGGGTGCTCTGATTTTGCAGCCAGAAGCGATGGCTCTGAGGGCCGGCCAGGAGATACGGAACTGATTTTTGTGTTTTCTAAATACTCATCAAGCTGAACTGGGTTTTGAGAAGGGTGCAGCAGCCTAGCATTTTAAAGCATCCCCCTACCGCCCCCCTCCCATTTCTAGGAGGGAAGTGCCTTAGCTCCAGGTTGGAGAGACAGTTTAGCACTTAAGAGCACTTCCTGCTCTAGGGCATTTCTTGCACTTCCTGGGTTGGGCTGTCAGTACTCATGTGGGCAGCACACAACTACTCGTAACTCATTTCCAGGGGGATCATCTTCTGGCGTCTATGACTACTGCATTCACATTCACACACACACACACACAAACACACACACACATTCACACACACAGACACACACACAGAGACACACACAGACACAGACACACACACACACACTCACACACACACTCACACAGACACACACACTCACACACAGACATACACACACAGACACACACACACACTCACACATACAGACATACACACACAGACACAGACACACACACAGACATAGACACATAGACACACACACACACACACACACACACACACACACACACAGGCATTCACATAAAGAAGAATAAATCTCTAAGAAACAAGCAAACGAGAGACCGGGGAGATGGTTCAGTGTCAAAGACCATTGACGCCTCAGCCACAGGACCTGGGTTTGATTCCCAGCACCCACATGGCAGCTCACAACCATTTGTAACTCCAGTTCTGACGCCCTCTTCCAGCATCCAAAGGTGTGAGGCACATATGTGGCTTACAGAAAAACATGCAAGCAAAACACCCGTAGATATGAAATCAATAGAATTAAGTTTAAAAACAAACAAACAAACATTGCTAATCCTAATTGCATTAAATACTAATATAAACACTAACCCTAGAGGCAACCTCAACAATCATACTAATCCTAACGCTCAGCTGGGACCCAAATCTCGATGACTAACCCCCCTCCCCAACTTTAATACTCAACCCTGAAGCCTAACCCCAATCCCTAACTATAACCTAAACCCTAATCCCTAACAATAAACCTAAAATTAACATCTAACCCTCTTCCAGTCTCTGACCCAACCCCAACATCACCCCAACCTTAACCCTAATCCTAACCCCAACTATAACCCCAGTTCTACTTTAGTCTTAACTCTGACACAAATCGTTAAACCTTAACCCAAATCCTAACCCTAACCAAAACTCAATCCCAATTCTAACTTCAACGTCCAACCCCAGCTCTATTCCCAACACCATTCCAATGTCTAACCCCAATCCTAACCCTCCCCCGACCCCGTGACACAAAGATCTCAACGTTTCTGGTATCTTTCAAAGCACCATGCATCTTCCACAACCATCTCTGCATAGATATGGTTCCTACCCTCCACCCACAGACGAGAGAAGCTAGACATGGCGAGGCCAGCAAACTGCCAGAGCTCCACAGAAGGCAGGCATGCTCTGAGCAGAAGTTCTGAGGAGCTGGGAGCATGGTTTTGTCCCCTCTCTTCCTGGCTGGGAGGTTCTAGCACAGAAAACAACCTTAAGTAAAAACCAACGGCACCCTGCAACTCACCCCCAGGGTGACCTTGGAGATTTTTTTTTAATCTTCCTTTGAGATGTGCCAGGCTGGCAAGAACAACACCTCAGATCAGCTCCAGTGGTGCAGCTGGCATCAGTGCAGGGCTAAAAATATCATGCCACATTTCAGGGAATAATAGAAACAATCGCTATACTTAAACAAAATGGGCAAAAAAAAAAAAAAAAAGATGCATTCAGGCTTAAAGAGTCATGCCGGGCGGTGGTGGCGCACACCTTTAATCCTAGCGCTCAGGAGGCAGAGGCAGGTGGAACTCTGTGAGTTCCTGATCTACAACCTGATCTACAGAGTGAGTTTCAGGAGAATCAGGACTGTACAGGGAAACCCTGTCTCGGAAAAAAAAAAAGAAAAAAAAAGAAAAAGTCAGTTCCTTAGGTGGAACATACACAAAACAAAATAAGTTGCCAGATATATGTGCAAAAAAATGTCAATTATCTTTCTCTATAGTTGACCCTTGTTTATGTCCATGTGGTCTTCCATGGGATCCTTCTTTAATCTCAAATTCAGAAGTTCAGAGAAGGTTTTAAAGTTTTTAATCGTTCATATTGTATTCACATTGTGAATTCTCATGCTGTTTTGATAGGGTTCAATCATGACAGAAAACCAATGTTTTAGGTTTTACAAAGAGGAACCTCCAAACAGGCCACAGTGTCTTGGAATGTGGAGAACAATAGCCAATTCCTCTGACTTGCTAGCTGGTTTGGGGTGAGTTCTCTTCAGGGTGCTTGCCTCTCACTTTATCACTCCACACATGTCTCAGGGGTTTGCTGAGATGAGTCGGCAAGGGATAGTTAGGGGAACACTTTACCAGCTGTAGCATTCCATAACAGCATGAGGGATTTTTTTCTTTCATTTTATTTTTTCATCTGTATGAGTGTATGCCTGCACGCATATATATATATATATATACATATATATATATATGTATATATATATATATATACATATATACACACACACACACAAAATATATGTTATGTGCATGCAGTACCAGTGGAGGCCACAAGAGGGAGACAAATCCCCTAGAACTGGAGTTGCGGATAGTTGAGAGCCACCATGTGAGTCTGGGAACCCAAACCTGGATCACCTGGAAGAGCAGCAAGCGTTCTTAATTGCTGAGCCCCTAAGACGTGAGGGATTCTATGTCTTGCATTGACCTGCTTTGGTTTGGAGGTTTTCACAACAGAGTTTGTGCAGGCCATCCTTCTGTGCCTAAGTATACCTGGTGAGTTCTGTACTGCTATATATGAGGCACTTGTCCCCTATTTCCAGGTCTTTCCAAGGCTGAGAGTAAGGTGTCTGAAGGGGCTGGGTTCTTCTGAGAAAGTCAAGTGGAGAGGACTGTGCCTCTAGGATGATGTTGACGGGATTCTATCCCTCACGGACTGTCGAAATGGCTGTTTCAGCTCCTCTGTTGCTGTTGGCTACAGACCCTCCACCCTCTGCCAGGCTGGCTGTGCCAACATGTAAGCCAGGAAGACAATGGGTTTCTAGCAATACATAAGCACAGTCTTTGTTGCCTGATCACAGAGATGACACACGCAGTCACATCGATGAAAAGCAGCTCAGCTCACAGTGAAGAGGGCAGGATTACGTAAGGCTAGGGACACCAGGTCGGGGGGCAGGGGAGGTCAAACCTTGGTTTTCCCAATTACACTTTGACTACTGGCCAAGCGTTTGAAACACGCCAATCATTTGCTCTTGACAGCAACCTCGGGGAGTTGGAGACACCACCTCTCTCTCAGACAAGGAAAACGAAGCTCAGAGAAGTCTGTGTGGCAAACGCCAGCGCCAACTTTACATTGTGTTTCCTATCTCAACCATTCGACTATGCTTAAATTTTTAAAAAATATTTATTTTGTGCACATGAGTGTTTTTCCTGCATGTGTACATGTACATATGTGTATCATGTGCATGCAATTCCTATAAAAGAGGGCATCAGATCTCCTAGAACTCAAGGTACAGATGGTTGTGAGTCTCCATGTGGGTGCTGGGAATCGAACTCAAGTCCTCTGCAAGGGCAGCAAAGTGCTCTTAACCACAGAGCCATCTCTCCAGTCCTACACTGTTTTCTTATGGCACTCAGGCCCCCACAGCTCAGGACTAATAAGACTCAGGCCCTTGTTGACGAGGCTGGAGTCCTTACGGAGAACAAATACTTCAGGGCAGTCAGTCAGGGTGGATGCTGTTGGATTGACTGGCTGAGAAGTACCTGATAGCTCTGCTTGATTTCAGTCTTGGTGTTTTGAGGCAGAGTCTACCTATATAGCCCAGGATGGCCTTAAACTCAAGATCCTCCTGCCTCCACTTTCCTGAATGCTGGGTGTGCACCACACACACTACTATTTTGCGTGGCTTGGTCAGACAATGGGATGACGCTTCCCTGTCTTTGACTTTGTAGCCTCCAGCACTGAAAAACGGATGACTATTTTCCCAACAATTCAGTGGAAGGTATTAGAAAATGTAACCTCCCCTGAACCTCTTCTGCTAATATACAGCACTAGGTTTTTTGTCTATAAATATTTCATCTTATTTTTCTCGTTTTTATTAGTTCTTTGAGAACTTTATACAATGTATTTTGATCATATCCACTCCTCTCCTCGATCCCGTCCATATCCACCCTCCCTTCCCTACCCACCCAACTTTGTGTCCTTAAACAACATCAACGACAACATTGAACACAATATGTGCTACCCATATACTCTTGGACATGTGACCTTCACTGGAGCATGCTCAAATCACCAGGGGCCTCACCATGGAGGGAAACCGACCTTCCTTCTCCCAGCAGCTATCCGTTGTCAACAGCTCCTCAGCCTGTGGTGGGACTTGGTGTCCACCTCCCTGCTCCATGCTGAGGTATTAAGAACTCTTCCCTCCCAACACAGTAATCACACACCCATTTCATAGAATGTGACAGCTAATACTGACTCCCAGTTTGACGGGATCTAGATGCACCCAGAGACCAATCTTTGGGCATGTCTAAGGAAGTCTCTAGATTTAGCTCACGTAACCTGTGGGTGGCAGCATCCCATGAAGTGCACAAAAAGGAGACAGTGGGCTGAACCCCAGCATTCATCTCTCTGTGCTTTGAGACTGCAGCTGTAACGTGACCACCTTATCCTGCCACCACAGCTAGAGCTTCCCCTCTCCTCCATGACTTCCCCACCATGATGGACTGCAACCCCTGGGAGCCGGTATCCACGCTCCCCAAAGTTGCTTCTGTGGAGTGTTTTGTCCTAGCAATGAGTTAAGTAACCAATTGGGACAGGGAACCTGGACAGTGAACAGCGACCATTCTAAGGCCATAGAGAGCCAGGATCTTGTTCTGTTACCTCCTACCTGGCCCGGAAAGGACACAGCATATGCCAAGAATGTAGTGGATGCTCTGCAAAGGGAGGATGTCTGAGGATTGCACAGCGGCTCTTGTTACTGTTACCAGGAGCACAGACAAGCTCTCGGACCCCGGGGCCATAACTGCCCCGGTCACTCAAGCTCCTCTAATGCTGGCCACTGCTGCCGTGCCAAATGCCTAAAACTTTTGGAAGAACGCATCTGTCCTTTGCAGTGGAGCCCTCCATTTTCCTGACTTGTTGACGTCCCTTCTTCTCCAGGTTTCTCCTGTGTGTGCCTGTGTTGTGCATTTAGGTATGCGTGCCTGGTTGGTTTGTTTTCGCATACGTGTGGTTGCATGTGCATGTCAAGCTTATGGTTGAGGTCATCCTTCATCACCCTTCTACCTTATTCTTCGAGGCAGGGTCTCTCAGACAAACTCAGAGCTCACAGATATGGCTAATCTTGCCAGACAGCTTGCTCTGGAGACCGTCTCCCCTCCCCTGGCCCCTGCCAATTTCTACCTCTTGAGGCTGGAATTACAGGCGGATTGCCATGCCCACCCACTCAGCATGTACATGGGTTTCTTGGGGATCCTAACTCTGGTCCTCACATGTGTATAGCAAGTACTTTAACTGCTGAACCATCTTCTCTGCCCCTCGCCTTCTCCACCCACTGACATCTCACTGACCAGCCCTCAGTGGACTCCCTAGATTCTTGCCTCTCATTCCATTCCTGGAGATGATCTACCTCATAGGACCTGTCATCAGCCTTTAGACTCCATATTATCAGAGCCCTGCTTGTGGGAGACACCCTGAGCTGCCGCTTCTTTGTACCATGTTCTCGATGGCTTGGAATATAACCATCAAAGATCAAAGCTGACATATCCTAGCTTCTCTCACAGCAAGGTGGGGCTGTGGGCATGTTCTGCTCGTGAGAAATGATGGGTGCAAATTCAACGTCCCTTAAGTAGAAGAGGAGGCAGGCTTCCTGCCTCTGCCCGGTTAATCCCAATGGCTGGAATTCTCAGTGGGGGTAAGCCATTGTGGGTGGAGGTGAGCATGGTTACACTTTGGGGGTGATGGAGGAACAAAGTGGAAGGGGCCGGAGCACTCAACATCTTTGCAGAAAAGAGCTGCCTTGAGAATGTAGCCATTAGAACGAGAGGAAAAGGCTTGCCCCTCTGTCATAGAAAGACCCCTTTTATCAGAACCCACCTCCATCTACATAGTGAGGACCTTGGTCCCTGATAGCTGCCTGCCTGTGTGGGGGAGTGTGAGCACATGGCCCCAGCAGCCCAGGAAGGACCAGGGTGACTTGCCTTTATCCTTACTTAAGCATCAACGCCTCTTCCCAAGGTAGAAAATTAAGGACATGATGGATGAGTTGTCTCTGCCATTTAGCTGGCCTAATTTATACACTGCTGGTGAGAAAATGCCGCACTTGAGACAGAGCAAGTGTGGAATAGTAAGGACCACTTATAAAAAATTAATGCGGGGCTGGGAACAGAAAGGAAAGAGTTATTCAGCTACCTGGGAAAGGCACAAACGGCTTGGCGGCACGACCTGTCACTCTGCCTTGGAGAAGAGTGTGAGGTCTGGAGGACCAGTTCAAAGCTATTAAAATAACCTCTCTGCAGGAAGTGTGTCTTCCCACACTGCTTAGATTATTCCATTTGAATGTGTTGTTAGCTTTTCTTCTGAGCAGAGACCCTAAGCATTTACCACCTTAGGGAGTCTGGGTATCACCTCAGAAGGCTTGGCATGAGGTGACAGGGCCGGGGTGTATGGTGATTAAGGAGTGAGTACCTGGGGTCCCTGATCTCTGGTGAATCGATTCTGAGGAATATAGAGACCAGAGGGTCATATACACAGCGAGTCTTTACGTGGGCTTGTTGCCGTGTCTAATTGGTTATCCACATCATCTTTATCTCCATTTCTATTTTCTAGACATTTGTCTGTAAGATTTTGTACAAAAACACGATGGTGGCACCATACTATTGATGACATCTTAAAGGGTTCGTGTTAGGATGGAGACAAATGTCCCCATAGGGAAGCACTCCCCTCCCCTGCCTCTGCCTGGCTAACCCTGATCTTTGATTGCTGTTGTTACATTGGATCATGTTGGCAGAGAAACCACTGTGGCGGATCCTGAGTGCTAGAGCATAGGACGCCCCCTACTGGTTTCTGAGCGCACGATAGCAAAAGCGTAGCTGCAGAGGGCATTGCAGGAAGAAGCCAAACCTCACTGGATTTGTAGCATGGAACAGATTCTCTTAAATTCACAGCACTTTATACAAGGCCTTGCTTGCGAGCAATTGACCCGTATTTAAGTAATATGCTCCGTTGTGGGACTTAATAACACACACCATTTCCCTAGTGGACTTGCTTATCCAATCACTTTCTGTCTTTCTGAAGACCAATCAATGTCATGAGCGTTGGCATGCACACTTGTCATATGAGCTTCGATATTCTCAGGGTTTGCCAGACACTCGGTCATTATTTGATAAATGAATGCAGAGATGAAGAGTCCGGCCTCACTTTGAGATTTTCAGCTAGAGCTAGTGTCAAATGAAAGCCCCTTCCTATGAGGTTCCAACACATTCAAAATCAACACAAGATGACTTTATGATCTGAGGTTTGGGGGGACAGCTATACCCTTGCAGGCTTCTGAGCCCCACAGGATGAGAAATAAGGGTAGCCGAGGTTCGCACATCCTGTGACTAGCAAGTTTCGAGGTTGACAAAGCTGTACAGCTTTTGCTGACTGAAATAATATTTTAATAGCATGTCTGACTGTCCTCCAGAGTCCGTTGGCTCCATCACTTCCTAACTGAAGGCTGGGGTGATGGCTCCGTCCATAAAGTGCTTTGTGTGCAAGTTTGGGGGACCCGAAGTCAACACACCCACAACCCAGTGAGGCAAAACAAAACAAAATAAAACAGGTCTCAGCAGTATGCTCTTGTAATCTCAGTCCTGGGGAAGCAGAGACAAGACAAATTCTAGACCTGAGCAGCTACTGTAACTCTAGCGGGGACAAGAGTTAGGGACGCCCTGGGGACCAGGAGACAGTTCTGTGTGCACAGCACTCGCTGAGCAAATCTGATGGGGGTAGGTGGCCCTATGTTGGGAGACTCTGGGACTTTGAGGAGACCGGGCCTAGGAAGGTTACTAGGGAGAGGTTCTTGAAGGAAAAAGCCCAGCCCTGGCTCTGTTTTCACCCTTTGCTCCCCATCTGTCATGACATGAGGTGCCTTGGCCACAAGCGTGCAGCGAGAACTCTGCCCGGCCTTCTCTGTCCTGATGGACTCAAACCTGTCATTGGGAAGCAGGCTACGCTAACAACGCTCCATGTGGACAGGCCAACAGTGACCGTGTCTCAGGCTTCTCGCACTGTGAGTTCCGCAGCTAGGCCATGAGCATTGGCTTCAGTCCCCAGTATCTCTGTAGGCGCATCCAATTTAATCAAGGGAAACTAACTCCTTTAACTGTTGCGAGTCTTGACCGGGCGATGAACCGCGGGGGCTTGCACAGCTCCAACCTTTGATAAATCCCTATGGTCCCTTCAGACATCAGTCTGAGAGGCGGAACTGGCCCTCCAGAAACCATGCATCTTTGATGGCATATCTTCCACTTCTCCCCGCTCCCACACTCAGGGGTCTCTAGCCAATCCTCTCAAAAGATGTACTCTCTACAAATGACAGGGGCACATCACTGGCCTCCACCACGCTGGCCTTCCACTCTGCACCAGACCACCCCAGAGTTCTGGAAGCTGGTGATACAATGTATGCTTAAAGTAGGAGGGAGGGAAGACTATACCAAAAATCACACAGCTTGTACATGCACCTGTTTTGAAGATCCACATGAGCCCGCTACATACACCTGGGAATGGTGGTGGTGAGGCACACGCTTCTTTCCCTGAGAGCTCAAGATGTACCCACATGCCACTGAGATGGAGATCTTAATGCTGTGGTTGTTTCCTGTTTCTAAGAGGGGACGTGGGGTGGACAATTTCCCTCAGGAGAAAGTGGATTGCCTTACTATATCATCCCCTAATCTGCTGTTTCCAGTAAGCAGCCCCGAGCTCACTCATACTCCATCATCCTTCCCAAAAAGGATTTTAAAAAAGCAAATAACGTCCTACAGCGAGCTCTAAGGCAGCCAATGGAGACCGCTTAAATGAATGCTAATGGGTATTTTACTTACCATTTTCAATGAGTTTTGCTTTCTGAGAAGCCCTTCTCGTTTATTACCTGCCTGATTTACATCGTCCCCCTGCAGCATACAGTCCCTAAAGTTTTATGCTTTTGAGTTAAGGGGATGAGGTGCCAGGAGCTGCTACTGATGGAGGAAAGAGGGGAGAATGGCACGGGCATCAGACTGTGTTCTACGGAGGTGCACGGACCTCAGAAGGTCTACCCCCAAGATCACCTGAGAACTTAGCTGAGCTGCCACTCAACACAAGGAAGGGCAGGTAGGAAGGAGGGGTCTGCTCCATGTGTGGTCCTGGTGCCACCAGTATGTTAGTAAAGCAGTAGGTGGCTGGGGAAGAGGGGGCAGAGATCACACATGTTTACATTTCTGCTGGAAACGAAGGGGCGTCTCTACAAATTCATTCTATTTAGGAAGGATCCCCTGGTGAAAAATGAACGTGGCTCAGCCTCTGAAGCCGCTGGCTTCGTTTTGTAAGTCCCTTGCTTGGAAAAAGGAAGGAGTCTTGTCCCAGGATGACTTTTCACGGCAGTCTGTCTACCTGGAAGTTACAGATAATCAACTTCCTGAAGAAAACAGGCTCTATTGTGGCAGGAGCCTGGCCGGCTGCTTTTGCGTAGAGCTTACTGACTGCAGAATCGGCTTCCTGAACAATCAGGCTTTTGTTGATCCTGCACGGCGATGTAAAAACTGTGAACTGCTGGATGTGTTAGTGCTTACCTATAATCCCAGCCCGCAGGAGGGCAGAAGAAGAGTTGAAGGCCAGCATGAGACACACAGTGAGTCCAGGCCAGTCTGGGCTACTGGACTAGATAATGACTCCAAAAAAATAATAAAAAAAAGCAAATGTTTATAGATTTGATATGACAACGTGGGTTTTCAGCTGCTCTGGAAAAGCCTGGTGCTCTGGTCACACACGGCGTCAACGCATTCCCACCTGGGAGGCTCTAGAAACTGAAAAGTCACACTCTGTTTAGGCACATGCAGCCTGTCTCTCTTTGTAATGTTTCCAGAGTAGGAGCGGGTATAGTCTACCCCGCTCCTAGCAGGACACGGGCCCCTCTGTTCTTGAGACACCTGTCCATGGTCCTGAAATTCCAAGCGCACGCTTCCCTTGGGCTGACCCCCTTGCTCCGCAGCACAGATTTACAAGGCAGCAGCTGCAGGACAGAACTCAAATGCCCTCGTTTCCTAAAGGGGGCTGCCATCCATGATGAAGAAGGAACCCTGCAGATGAAAGTATGTCCTCTTTGGATGCTCTTGGGTTCTCTGGGCTGTTCTGGAACAAGTCTTGAACACCCATATCACCTGAACCTCTGCCTGCTTCCTCTCAACATAGTCTCCGCCTCCAGCCGCTTCAAACTTGGTCACCAGGCTTTGGGCTTGCCTTTACAAATTCATTCATATTCTCTCTCTCTCTCTCTCTCTCTCTCTCTCTCTCTCTCTCTCTCTCTCGGCAAGAATGTGGCTTTCTGCTGCTAGCAAAGAAATTGGACTACACCATACTTTTATTTTATTATATTTTATAAAGGAGTCACTTCCTTTAAGATGTATGTATGTATGTATGTATGTATGTATGTATGTATGTATGTATGTATCTGAGACAGGGTTTCTCTGTGTAGCCCTGTTTGTCCTGGAACTCACTGTGTAGCCCAGGCTGGCCTCAAACTCACAGAGATCCACACCTGCCCCTGCTTCCAGAGTGCTGGGATTAAAGGCATGCACCACCACCACCCAGCTAAGATTTATTTATTTTTTTTAAATTATGTGTATAGGTATGTTGCTCTATGTGTGTTCAGGAGACCACAGAGGCCAGAAGGGAGCATCAGATCCCCTAGAGCTGGAGTTACAGGCAGCTGGGAGCTGCCATGTGGGTGCTGGGAATTGAACCCTGGTCCTCTACAAGAGAAGCAAGCACTTTCAACCACCAAGCCGTTTCTCTGGCCCTGGCTTTTATATTTTGATTGTATTTGCATCTGCTCCTCTTTAATTATGCAACCGAGGTGCCCCCCCTTCTCCAACCATTTGTACACATTAAGTCTATTTTTGAAAGAAAACACTTTCAGTCACTTACTTATATGTTCCATTTGGGTGCCCGCTCCTTCTAAGTTCCTTCCTTCCTTATCTACCTACCTGATCATGTGACTTTGGTTGTAGAGGCTGTCGGAAAAGATTTAGTGAAACAATGTGCACATTTTGTAAAGTGCCAGACCCTAGGGACTACATGGGGGCCTGTCTTGCGTGCTGCCGAGTGCTGAGAAATACACAGAATATTCCTGTTACTCCGGTGTGTGCTTTTAAGGCAGTATGCTTGCTTGGGAGATAGTAATGCTTTTAACAGTAATGCTTTAACAGCTGAGCCTAAAAAGGAACTTCCAAGTATAGAAGTGAGCTGCGTTATGTCAAGGCATTTGGCTGGGAACAAGTGCGTGGCGGGGTCAGGATTCCTGCAGCTGGCATTTGTGACCCAAACCTTGTGCCAGCTGGATCATGACCTCAGGGGTTACATCTTCCAGCAACGGAACCTCATTCATTTCAGGGAATGCCCACCGGTTCAAGAACAATCTTGTGCTTAGGCATTTCCCCTGAAGAATAGACTTATAAAGCAAGGCCTAGGGAATGCTCAGGGCAGAAGCACTTTTCAGATGGAAATTCCACACTGGAGTCCAGGGGACTTCAGCCAGTTTTCCCCTCTCTTTCTGCCACTGGCAAGTCATTCTTCCGGGTCAGAGAAAGTACTTGCCT